>NC_091758.1:12347700-12647700 GCF_043380555.1 Nothobranchius furzeri | reverse complement strand
ACAGACCAAATCTCGACCTCCAACCGCAGAGTTTTCCCGTGGTCTGGAACGACATAACACAAGCTTCTTAGTGATTAGCTTTCAATGTACAACAGTTGAACATGATCCATATGGAACTGCATCTTTGACCCAGCTCTCACCCTGGATTCTCATGTCAGTTCTCTTGTTCGCTCTTCCTTGTTCCATATCAGGAACGTTGCTAAGCTGAGTCCCATTCTGTCCCGCTCTGAACTTGAGACAGTTCTCCACACCTTCATCTCCTCACGCTTAGACTACTGCAACTCTCTTTTCACGTGTCTGAGCAGAAGCTCCCTGAACCGTCTACAAGTCTGTGCTGCTAGGTAAACGTTCTTACACCCTGCCCAAAGTTTGCTTAAAGTCACCACATTTTTCATCACGTATTTCTTTATGAATCACAAAGTTTGCGTGGAAAGTCACTTGGGCAGTTTTCAGACCCGTAAGCGGCTTTAGATTTTAGGTCCATGGTAATTAAATAAACATTAGGACCTTCCTTTCATAAAAATCTGTCGAATTAACAATAAATTATTAAAAAACGACACAGATCAATCAATAATATCAGTTCCATATTTTAATACAGGGTTTCCCCAGGCTAAGCATCCCCCCCTCCGCACTTTCACGGACGATGCACAGAAGCTGAACGATCCATGCATCCCCTACTCAACGCTCTCACGCCTGAGCTTCTGTATCGCCGGGTTTTGCAAGTTTTCTGGGAGAAACCCTGTAATAGATATCAGTGCACTAATGAAGTCATTTGTGGCTTTAAAGGTATTGGCCAGACTCGGCATTAAAGTAGTAGAAATTCAGTATAACTACACTTTAACATCTATATAAATATGAACTGAGTTCATATTGTTAAGGACTTTTGTCATAAATCATTACAGAAAATCCAAATCCTCTCCTCCAGACAGCGAAGGACTGTGTTCTGCACACGTCACTCCAACACGTAAAACAAGCTAGCTGCTGTTGCTAGTGTTCTGAATAACTGTATTTTGTTTACTTTTGTGTTCTTAATTACAATCGGAAAATTGCGTTTACAGCTGCAGCAAAAGGTCTGGGCCACATGTCCGTGTCCTACACGCATTTGTAAATAACACAGGTCTGATCTAAAATACAGTAATAACCTACATCTATAGGGGGCCTTTAGTCTCCTCTCTGTCCGGTCAGCTCACGGGTCCCCAGAAGAACGAAAACATGAATGCAGTCAACGGGGCTAAAACGCTGTTTTCTAATCCGCTTTGCCGCACGCCCTGGATCACACATATGTTGTACTGCAATTTAAATGAAAACGATTGATGGGTGTTTCGACCACACCTGTCAGGTACTTTGAGATTTATCAGCTTGTAAAAGTTCGTAATTAGCATGACTACAAAGTAGAAATCGGCACGTTGCATATGTGACGTCACCACATTATCTCCTCTCCCCAAAGTAGCTGCTACATACCACATGACCAGATTTATGGTGGTTCTTTCCTCAAGAAAGTGGGAAGAATTAGAAGTTTGCTGAACTTTTTTTTTTTTTTTTTTTTGGTTTTGGACTTATTTTCAAACAAAATCTAAAATAAAGTTACCCCTGTGTGAAAATAAGCACATTCTTGGTATTAAAATGTGTATTTCAAATTCACGGACATCATATGTGAAATCTATGGCACAAAACATGCGGAATTAGAAAATAACATTTTTAGCTCCATTGACTTGCGTTCATTTTTTCATTCTTCTGGCGGGGACCCGTGGTCCGGAAGTAGATGGGCGTGACTTAGGCTCCCTATAAATCCGTCTGGAACCACACCGGTGGTTCTTCTGGACTCCAGAGTCCCATTAGCAGTGGCGGCGCCAGGGGGCGCTATAGCTAACCCTGGATTTGTCATAGCACCCCCAAGTAAATATTTGATTTTTTTTAGAATTTAATTTTTATTTAACGTGTGGATGCGATAATATTTAACGTACAAAACAAAAATAATCAGTAAATTATCATATAGATAGTAAAAACTTAAACCAAAACAGGAAATTGATGTTAACCTTTGACCTCATGTTCCACCTGCGAACGAGTGAAAGGTAGAGCTAGTGGTAAAATGGATTGGTTTTTGTTGCCCACATTTCCACAGGTTCAGTCAGAAACGAATGAATCTTTGGAAGTGATCTCAGACCCACAAAAACCTACGGATCTGGATGAAGAGAATCATCAATCTTTGCTGCGGCGATCAAGGGTTGATTGTTTCAGGTGTTGTTGAGGTGTTGTGCACGCATGTGTATCTGCTAGTGTTGAAGGTGTTTTAGAGAACAATAGGTACGCATGACTACTTCCTTCATAGCACCCTCAATAAAGAGACTAGCTCCTTCATAGCACCTGCAGAAAAACATTTCTGGAGCCGCCACTGTCCGTTAGCATGATTGCAGCAACACCGCTAACCGTGTTAGCTCCACTAAGGAAAAAAACAAGTCATTTACAAAAGCTACCCCCCCCCCCCCCCCCCCACACACACACACACACACACAGATATAATCTAAAAGATGATCCCCATATTTCAACAATAGATCTTCCTGGGTAGTCACGGCTGGTGACATTTTTTTTTTTTTGGTGGGGCTCACTTTAACAGGTGTGCCAAAAAGAACATGCCAGCTGAGATTTGAATGACTGTTATGAGAAGGTGCATATGAATAACAAGGTTTTTTGATAAATTTGGACTATTAACATGTTTCTTATTTGCTATACAAAATGATGGTTTATGGGCAGATAAATAAAAATAATGACAGTTTTGTTGAAAAATATAATAAATCTTTTAAATTTTTGTAATTTTGAGTCACATTCCTGATTTTTTTAAACCATCAGAAAAATTCAAGCAGGCAGAAAAAAATATTAAAATACTCACTAAAGATTAGTCTTTAATATGTTTTTAAAAAACGTGTCAAAAACATAAATATTTAATCATTATTTTATCAAATTTCTTGTCAAAAACAAAAGGTTTACAGGAGAAACATGGATCAGAAAAGTGCTCACATTGTGAATGTATTAAAAATAGCCTCGTCGCTCATATTAAGTCTGAAATTTGCTGTGGGATGACTGAGCTGCATTAAGAACGCGCTATCCACGTATCACCACCAGGGCACGCTTATCATTCTTAAGGGCTCGACACACGGGAGGCGACATCGCCTCTCCTCCATTCATTTTCAATGAGACATGCACGACAAAGCGATAACCATGGGTCTCCCTCCTACTAAGCGAAACGCGAAAAACGTGCATGTGAAATTTTGCGCTCGTGCACGTGTCGTGCACAGGCGACCAAGCAGCGCGATCCCAGAAAGTTGAAATATTTTCTACTTTTCATCGCTATCGCTCGGACGAGGACCAATCAACGGAGGTTTCATTCACTGACCAATGAGCGGACATTATGCTCCGTACATCTCCGAGCAAACATGAAGGAGAAGTTATTATGTTTATATAGTAAAATCAGAAGTAAGATTTCAGCAGCACACGCGACCCAGCGACGCAATCCCAGAAAGTTGAAATATTTGTTTGTTTCTGACCACAACCAAAGTGTGGAAGAAGCCTCTGGGATGAGAGGCTAAATGTCTCCAACATATCCAGAAACGTCCAGCTGTTTTCAGCTAAAACTCTCAGGATGATCATGCCCAGGATGACTGAGAACTACACCTCCATGCTGCAGCAGCATTCAGTCAGAACAGAAAGTGAAACTTAAACGTAGCTGCTGTCGGTAACAATCTAACAGATTTTAAACATTAAAACTCTCAACAGAAATTCAATTCAATTCAAAGATACTTTATTAATCCCAGAGGGAAATTTGGGTTTCAGTACACACAATTCTGAGATCAGACATACATAGGCATAGACACATGACAAGAATTGGTGACTGTGGTCATTCACAACCCGAGTCGCGCTGCCTTAATAGAGATCAGAGGGTTTACATGAGGATTGAGTCAGGTGGAGGAAAAAAGGGCACTTCAGAGATACCCTCCACAGGGAGGGCAGCTTTGCTCTGCAAGAAAACACCTCAGACAGAAATGCAACAGACTTCAGACATTACACAACATAAGAGTCCACTAGGTGGGGAGGTAGGGTTGGGGACTCTCCAAACATCAGTGCATGCAGGCAAGCAGCGCTCGTTGCCTTCGTTTGGACAGGGGAAGGAGGTAGTTGGGTAAGAAAGCACAGTGACTCCTGGAAACGATTCAACGGCCTTCACAGCTCGCAGTCCCGCCCAAGCTGGGATAGGGAGACATAGTTGCCATGGCGACGGCAGCATTCCACATGTCTTCTGAGGGGGAGTAATCACTTCAGCCTCACAGGCTCAAGGGCACCAGATTCAGATAAGAACTTGTTTTGGGGCCAGACAGAGATAATTTCCTCTCTTTCTTAAAGTTATGTTGGTCCTCAACCTCCCTAAATCCAATAATGGCGTAATTAATCTATCCCAGTCCGTGCTGATCCGTCAACTTTCTCCTTGATCAAATCCACCTTCTGTGCCAGAGTCTGAATCTCAGCCAAAGTTCCAAGCTTACGACTCATCTCGACATTTACCGTAAATCCTCTAATATTAGCCTGTATTTAATTAACTGCCGGGTATCATATTTTGGCCGATGTCGGCGGAGGTGAATAATGGCCGGTTTTTTATTGTGGCCGGGTGGAATGTGGTAACAAGCAAGTATGGGGGGCGGTTGTGTCATCCGTCTCACTTTTGATTTGCCAGTGATAGACCACGAGGGTAACTTTAACCGTGCGGAGACGAAGAGGAGGCGAAAATTTGATATCAAGTTCAAAGAGAACGTGCTGATTATGCTGCCGAACACTCTGGGGAGCAGTAGTAGGGGTTGTATGAACTAGTCACTAGTCGACTTCACCGCTCTATAGTGACTTTTTATGCCTGTCATCGACTAGTTGCTGTCACGTGATAATGACCGGCAAGATGCAGTCCACGGAAAAGACAGCAGCCTGCTGTCAGCAGGTGACAAGCTCCTGCGCGTCGGGAGGCAACGCGCTGTGCCAGAGCGTCGGTACCGACACCCGCCGTAAAACGGACATTCAACCAAATTGTGACATTTACCCTCTTGCAATTTAACCTCCCCTCAGACCCATCCTAACCTTAACCAGCTTGTGCATGCAAAGCTCTGATTGTTGACGCGCTCCAGACATCTGCGTCCTGAGCACGGCCACAGTAACATTATCAAATCAGGTGTTGCCACCTCAAAAACTACTTTAACACGCGATCGTTCATGTCGGCTCATTTCCTTTTATGTTTTCTGTCTTTTATTCTTTTATTTGTCCCTGATGCGTTTCGCTGCTGTGGATCGGGGCGCATCACCTGTTTTGTCCTCGGTGACGCACCTAACTGATGTGGCCGGCACGCACTCCGCTGTTTTTGCGGTCGGTAGATCTTTTAGAACTGCAGTTCAAAGGTAACTCATAAGGTGAATTTATATGAACCCAGGTAGCAGTTTTTCTTTAGGATTGAGAGGAGATGCAGGAAGATAATAAACAGGCAGGACAGAAAAATAGTCAAATAAAAACAAGTTAGTTTTGTACCTGCTGGTTGCAACAAACAGACACCATTGAAGGTAATCAGAAGTGAGGAACAGAAAATGAAATAATTATTTTAATGTTTAGAGCAGCAGGAACTCCGAGAGGCTGCAGGCGCATCAGTGAGTTTGCGGCCGCTGCGCGGGGATGGGGGGGGGGGGGGGGGGGGCTGAAGCAGAAACTACCATTGTTAAAAGAAATGTGTTTAACTTTGAAAATGTGGGCGCAATTTTAATTGTCAAAAACTCCAGCGAACCATTAGTTCATTTTGCTCAAATAGAAATAGAGGCCTGCCTCTAATTCTGGTCCTCCTTCCAATAAAGGCCTGGAGCTTGATGAGCCTGGGTCAAATACAGGCCCGGGCCTGTATTAGAGGATTTACGGTATATGAGTTTGTGCGTTCACAGCGCGGTGTAATCCATCCCTGAGCTTTGGGATTGAGCCAATATTCCTCGACAGCTCATTAATTTTCCAGTAAGCCAGGTAACCACTCAGGCCAAACAGCAGAAATCCCGACACCAAAATGACGAATATCCAGACTAGGGCTGCAGCTATCGAATATTTTTGTAATCGAGTACTCTATCGAATCTTTTATCGATTAATCGAATACTCTAATAAATGACCCTTTTGTGATTGTAGACCATTATATCAAATAGCATGTTATAAAATATGAAATACCTCTTAAAATGAGCAAGCATTTGCCAGTTATTCTTCAAGTTTTATTCAAAATTAGTGTTCAAAACTTCAGCACTTCAACTTTACTTCAAAGTAAACAAATGCCTGTGCAAAAAATAAGTACACAACCTGAGCTGATGTTCCTCTCGTGCGAGAACCAAACAGAACCAGAACCTCTCACGGCGCATGCGTAAACATGGCTCGCCAGCTATTTCCCTATCAACACACGTCTGTTTTAATTTCTACACAGACAGCTGGTGTGATCAGCTCTGAAAAGCGTTGATCACAATTTGCAGATCATGTTTATTTTTCACGGAGATCAGCCGCGGATTCCTCTTCCGTCTGCATTCTAGGAATCGAAATAAAAAACTTTGAACGATTCCGGGAAAAACTAACAGTTGGAACCGGTTCCAATCGATGCTCGATGCCCAACCCTAGCCATATTACTCCCATTCTCTTAGCACTGCACTGGCTTCCTGTGTTTTACAGAATGCAATGCTAAATCATAACGTTCACGAGTCCTCGGTCCTGCCCATCTCTCTGACTCCTTGTCCATACGTCGGCTAACACGGCCCACTAGTCAACGGGGGCTCTAGATACAAGCACTGGGGTGACCGCTCTTTTTCAGTCACGGCTCCAGAAGTCTGGAACAAACTCCCAGATGACCTGCATTTGACCTCTGAGTCGTCATTGTTCAAGCACAAGCTTTAAACCTACGTTTTCCATCAGTACCTATCCTCTGTGGGCTCTCTTAATCTCTTTTTTAGCTTTCTCTTTAGCTTAGACATGTCACTCTATATGTTGTATTAACTTGTATGCTATTGTTTTATGAGTTTTAGTTTGCACTGGTTTTATGTAATATCTTTTATTGTTATGTCCTGTAAAGCACCATGGTCACCCTCCATGGTTGTGGAAAGTGCTATACAAATAAACTTGACTGATTGATGGTTAGCAGCAGTTTCAGCTGTCAGACTGGGAACGCTCTCCTGCATAATAATTAGTATTAAACGTGACTGAGTGAATGTTTGTGTGAATTAAAATTCTGAATTGTTGGGCAAAGCTGGAGGGCATCGCAGCCGATAGAATCACAACAGAGATTTTCAGGGGAAGCTAATCAGTTTATGGAGTTCGGCTCATGCATTGGGAGGCAAATCTGCCGTTTACATCTACAGCTTTTGTGTTTTAGGTTGGAAATATTATGCATTAAACTCATTTTAATAAATACCCTTCCCTCTGTGGAAAGGTGCCTTTGCAGAGTTGAGGTGCAGACCAAATCTCCTAGATAAAACACACATTCTGAAATAAGTGAGTTTGTTTTTTTCTTACCGGTGTGGGACATCAAGGTCTCCATCTTCATCCAGGAATGGCTCCACATTTCCTTCACCATCTTTCTCCTCATCTTGGCAAGGTGAGGTTTTTGTGTCTCCTTGTGGATCATTGAGCTTCTCTTTCTGGTCTAATACTTTTCCGCGGTCACTGTTATCATGTCCTTCAACCAGAACCTTAAATCTGGACACAAAGACTGGACAGATTGACACAAATGTGTTAGAGCAAGGGGAGGGCTAAATGACTCAGAGCAGAAACTTAAAATTCTGGATTTGACTAGTAAAGTGTGCGCCCACGGATCGGAAGTGTAGGGTTGGTAGACGCTGTACATGAGCGTAACGTAGGGCAAGAACAGATTTGTCCACTGACCGGTTTGTTTTCAAACATTCTTGAAATAAGTACACTTCCCTTATTGAAGGGCCAAATCAGAATATTTTTGACTGTCCTCACTGAAAACCTCAATGATCCTCAAAGTGATGATGTCTCTTTCTGTGAATAAGAACTCTGACCCTTCCTATATTTGTTGTTTCTATCAGGAGGTTCCTTGTTTGATTCTGCAGGAGCTCTCTTGACAAACTTGGCCGTTTTCTGGAGACCATTTGCACTTTGCACCTTTGACTGTTCATGAAGTGTAAACCAGTTTAAAAACTTTGGACCAGATTTGACTAAACCTTTTTTTTTTTAAGATGGCAGCAAATTTTATGGCAGAGCCATCTTCCAACTTACACCAAAGAAATTCCAGTAGTTTGGAAATCAGCATAATAGAAGGAGGTGATCCAGCAGTTCTGACTCATTATAGGCCGATATCAAATGTATGTGTGTTATCCAAACTTCTGGACTCTTGTTTGTAACCAGCTGAAAGAGCATCTGCACTCAAATGACATCCTCTCCGAATTTCACCCAGGCTTTAGAAAAGAACAACAGTACTATCACACCTACTAGAAGGTTGTCAATGACTTTATTGCATCACTTGATGAGAGACAGCCCTTTTCATGAACCTGTCAGAAGCTTTAGACACTGTTGAACATGTGGTCTTAAAAGCTGGACTACAGAGCCTTGGATTGTCAGGATACATTCAGTTGCAATGTTTCTCGTGCTAATATGCATTTCTATGCTGATGATGGTTGTTTGCTGTTTTGAAACATCACTCCTCAGGCCAGTGAAACCCTGCAGATGGTGTTGTCCAAAATTCACTTCTTCAGGTAAAACTAGTCCACAATGCAGGCAACTAACCAAGCTAACCAACTCAGTGGCCTAGTGGTGTGAGTGTCCGCTCTGGGACCGGACGGGCGGGGTTCAAATCCACGATCGGGTCATACCAAAACCTCCCTGCTTGAAACTCGGCATAAATGTGTTGGATTGAGGGTTTAAACCACCAAATAGTTCCCGAGCGCAGCTGTGTCTGCAGCTCACTGCTTCCCCAGGGGATGGGTCAAATATGGAGAACAAATTTCACACACCTGTGTGAAAACTAGTGGGACTTTAACTTTAACTAAGGTTGTTTTCCAATAAGAAAGTGCCAGAAACTATTCCAGTAGTGAACACTCTTGAAGAGAATGTAATTTTGGTGGTTCATGAACACAAGAAGCCTACCTTGCTATCTTGATAGATGACTCCCTCACTTTTAAACCTCACATAAAATCTGTGATGAAGTCAAAACAGTTTAGGCTTTTTCTTCGGTTACAAGCTGTTTTTTATTTTAAAGTCGTCGTCTTCCTCCGCTTATCCGGGTCCGGGTCGCGGGGGCAGCATCCCAACTAGGGAGCTCCAGGCCGTCCTCTCCCCGGCCTTGTCCACCAGCTCCTCCGGCAGGACCCCAAGGCGTTCCCGGACCAGATTGGAGATGTAACCTCTCCAACGTGTCCTGGGTCGACCCGGGGGCCTTCTGCCGGCAGGACATGCCCGAAACACCTCCCCGGGGAGGCGTCCAGGAGGCATCCTGACCAGATGTCCAAACCACCTCAACTGGCTCCTTTCGATCCGGAGGAGCAGCGGTTCTACTCCGAGTCCCTCCCGAATGTCCGAGCTCCTCACCCTATCTCTAAGGCTGAGCCCGGCCACCCTACGGAGGAAACTCATTTCGGCCGCTTGTATCCGCGATCTCGTTCTTTCGGTCATTACCCAAAACTCATGACCATAGGTGAGGATTGGGACGTAGATCGACCAGTAAATCGAGAGCCTGGCTTTCTGGCTCAGCTCCCTCTTCCCCACGACAGATCGGCTCAGCGTCCGCATCACTGCAGACGCCGAACCAATCCGCCTGTCGATCTCCCGATCCCTCCTACCCTCACTCGTGAACAAGACCCCGAGATACTTAAACTCCTCCACTTGAGGTAGGACCTCTCCCCCGACCCGGAGGTGGCAAGCCACCCTTTTCCGGTCGAGAACCATGGTCTCAGATTTGGAGGTGCTGATCCTCATCCCAGCCGCTTCACATTCGGCCGCGAACCTACACAGCAAGAGCTGAAGGTCTGAGCTGGATGAAGCTAGGAGGACCACATCATCCGCAAAAAGCAGAGACGAGATTCTCCTGCCACCAAACTCGACACACTCCACACCACGGCTGCGTCTAGAAATTCTGTCCATAAAAGTGATGAACAGAACCGGTGACAAAGGGCAGCCCTGGCGGAGTCCAACCCTCACTGTGAACAGGTCCGACTTACTACCGGCTATGCGGACCAAACTCATGCTCCTCTGGTAAAGGGACTGAATGGCCCTTAACAAAAATCCACCCACCCCATACTCCTGGAGCGTCCCCCACAGGGTGCCCCTGGGGACACGGTCATAAGCCTTCTCCAAATCCACAAAGCACATGTGGATTGATTGGGCAAACTCCCATGCCCCCTCCATCACCCTTGCAAGGGTATAGAGCTGGTCCACAGTTCCACGGCCAGGACGAAAACCACATTGCTCCTCCTCTATCTGAGATTCAACTATCGATCGGACCCTCCTCTCCAGTACCTTGGAGTAGACCTTTCCAGGGAGGCTGAGGAGTGTGATCCCCCTATAGTTGGAACACTCCCTCAGGTCACCCTTCTTAAAGATGGGGACCACCACCCCGGTCTGCCACTCCCTAGGAACTGCCCCCGATGACCACGCAATGTTGTAGAGACGTGTCAACCATGACAGCCCTACAACATCCATAGCCTTGAGATACCCAGGACGAACCTCATCCGTAGGGCTGGGGGTAAACGATTATTTTTAAAACGATTATTCTGACGATTATTTTATCGAATAGTCGACTATTCTAATGACTATTTAGAAAATTAATCTAATGATTATTTTTCTATTGCACAATTAACAAAAACCAGAAAATCTCAAATAAATTCCTCAAAAAAATTGATAAATTCTTACTGTAAGAGAATAAACACTACAGGCCTTCCATTTTGTATAACACTGCGTTTATTGTGTTGGTTGGTTATGTTCTGGTGACGTGTAGAACTTGGGAGTGCAGGCTGCTGCCTGAGAGGTGGTAGAAGATGGAGTGTCTCCATGCTGCTTTGTTTTGGTCACTTATGTGCGTGAGGCGAGTGGTCTTACGGGTTAAACCAAACTCAGGTGATATTTTACACTAAACCGAAAACCCACAACACTCTAAATGTAATAAAAGGGAGATCTACACCACAAAAAAGATTAACTCTAAACCAAAATGTAACAGCTTATCCCAACGCAAGAAGCTGTTAGCGAAGATGCTAACAGTAGGTTTACCAACATTAAGTTCAAGTTACCAAGTTTAAATAAACCAAAAACACCCAGCAGCAAACAGACCAGCACGGAGGAGAGACTGCTACCACCAAAACAGCTCTCCTAATGTCTGAAAGAAGCTCCTTAATGAAGGGAGAAGCGCTCCCGGTGATTTTCTACATCTGCGATAGACACGAAGCAGCGCATCTGACCCCGGAAGTTGTTGTCCATTGCCGGGAGACGAGGGCGGGCAAAACAGGAAAATAATCTAGTGGTGGACGGACGTTGTTCCGGGTCTTCGGTATTTGGCGGAGATGTTAGTGAAGGCGGAGAAGAGGGCGAACTAGAGGAAAAACAGGCAGATTTCTCTTCTATTTACAAACTCCTGGGGATGCAACAAGTGGGCGCGGTGCGTCGACTTCCGGATCTGACGTCGACAAATTTTTAGAATCGAGCCGTCGACTTCGTCGAGGCTTCGCTACAGCCCTACTCATCCGCCCCCGGGGCTCCGCCGCTGTGTAGTTGTTTGACTACCTCAGCAACTTCTGCCCCCGAGATCGGACAGTCCATCCCCAGGCCTCCCAGCTCTGGTTCCTCCTCGGAATGCGCATTGGTGGGATTGAGGAGCTCCTCAAAGTATTCCTTCCACCGTCCGACTATAGCCTCAGTTGACGTCAGCAGCTCCCCATCCCCACTGTAAACAGTGTGAGCGAGTTGCTGCCTTCCTCTCCTGAGGCGCCGGACAGTTTGCCAGAACCTCTTTGGAGCCGATCCATAGTCTTTCTCCATGGCCTCACCAAACTCCTCCCACGCCCGAGATTTTGCCTCGGCAACTGCCACTGCTGCACCCCGCTTGGCTATCCGGTACCTGTCTGCTGCCTCCGGAGACCCACAGACCAGCCACGCCCTGTAGGCCTCCTTCTTCAGCCTGACGGCTCCCCGAACCTCTGGTGTCCACCAGCGGGTACGGGGGTTGCCACCACGACTGGCACCGGCCACCTTACGACCACAGCTAGCAACAGCCGCCTCGACAATCGCAGAGTGGAACAAGGCCCACTCGGACTCAATGTCCCCCACTGCTCTCGGGACGTGGTCAAAGCTCTGCCGGAGGTGGGAGTTGAAGACCGTCTTGACAGGTTCTTCTGCCAGGCGTTCCCAGCAGACCCTCACTATGCGTTTGGGTCTGCCAGGTCTACGTGGCATGTTCCCTTGCCATCTGATCCAACTCACCACCAGGTGGTGATCAGTTGACAGCTCCGCCCCTCTCTTCACTCGGGTGTCCAAAACATACGGCCGCAGGTCAGATGATACGACTACAAAATCTATCATCGACCTGTGACCTAGGCTGCCCTGGTACCAAGTGTACCGGTGGGCATCCTTATGTTCGAACATGGTGTTCGTTATGGCCAAACTGCGGCTTGCACAGAAGTCCAATAACAAAACACCGCTCGAGTTCAGATTAGGTGGGCCGTTCCTCCCAATCACACCCCTCCAGGTCAAGCTGTCATTGCCCACATGAGCATTGAAGTCCCCCAGCAGGACAATGGAGTCCCCTGATGGAGCACTATCTAGCACTCGTCCCAGGGACTCCAAAAAGGGTGGGTACTCTGAACTGATATTTGGCCCATAAGCACAAACAACAGTCAGGACCCGTTCCCCGACCCGAAGGCGCAAGGAAGCTACCCTCTTGTCCCCCGGGGTAAACCCCAACACACAGGCAGAGAGTCTCGGGGCTAACAAAAAGCCAACCCCAGCCCTCCGCCTCTCACCCGGAGCAACTCCAGCAAAGTAGAGTGTCCAACCCCTCTCCAGGTCTCGGGTTCCAGAGCCAATGCAATGTGTCGAGGTGAGTCCGACTACATCTAGCCGGTACCGCTCAACCTCTGCCACAAGCTCCGGCTCCTTCCCCGCCAGCGAGGTGACGTTCCATGTCCCAAAAACTAGTTTTCTTGTCCGGGAATTGGACCGCCAAGGCTCCCGCCTTGGTCTGCCACCCGATTCGCATTGCACCGGACCCTTCATGTTCCTTCTGCGGGTGGTGGGTCCACAGTTGGACGAGCCCATGTATCCGGTTCGGGCTGGGCCCGGCCAGGCCCCATGGGCGAAAGCCCGGCCACCAGGCGCTCGCTCACGGGCCCCAACCCCAGGCCTGGCTCCAGGGTGGGACCCCGGTAACCCTCCGGGCCGGGTACTCCGACTCTTCGTTTTAACCGCCATGAAAGATCCTTCGAACCGTTCTTTGTCTCACCCTTCACCTAAGACCAATTTGTCATGGGAGACCCTACCAGGGGCACTAAGTGCCCCAGACAACATAGCTCCTAGGATCATTAGGGCACTCAAACTCCTCCACCACGATATTTTAAAGTCACTGATATTATTTTATCTGCTAGATTATGGTGATCTTTCTATATGAATGCTTCTTTCCTCGTCCTCAAAGGTCGGACTTGATTATCACGCTTCTTTGAGATTTATTACCAACTGTAGTCGTGACCAGTGTTGGGAGTAACGCGGTACAAAAAGTAATTAATTACTGTAATGCATTGCTTTTTGCTGTAATGTGGTAATGTAAGGCATTACAGGGAAAGAAAATGGTAATATTTACTCGGTACAATTGTCAGTAACGCGGTAATTACAACGCATTTTTAAACCCAGAATCAAGATGTGGGTTTCCTAAAAATTCAAATTGCGGGAAGCCTGAAAAAAGATCCAGTATCTACATATATGACGTCATTTATGGACTCAGCTTTGCGAGCATTCTCTTAGCAGAGAGGACGCAGCGGTAATGGCTCAAATACTCCAGCTGTGTCCTGCGCGCGGCCACTGTTATATTCACAAAATCGCTCCAGAAAAGCAAAGTAATTCGTTTGCGATCGTTTATATCAGCCCATATTCTCTGGTACTTCATGTACTTTTCAGCTGAGTTCATAATCTGTGCCCCGGTGATTTCAACTCATTGCTGCTGGAGCGCAGCGCAAACCTTATTTATTTATTTATTTATTTTTGCATTCGGTAGATCCCTATGGCTGATTAGTTAGAAAGTAGGAAATCTAGGAAACAGTTTTTCTGGAAGACGGAGAAAACATGCAGCATGCAGGAAGGTTAGAGAGAGAAAGGGGAGGAAGTTATTCATATAAAATCAAGAAAACAAAACAAAGTGCTTAAAAAGAAAAAAGTGGGTAGATTTATCCCCAATACACATTTTTACCAGTGAAAAGCAATAATATATAAGCATTTTAATATTTATACATGTGATAGAATCAGATCACACCAGAAGTCAGTCCCACGTCCAGGGCCGTATCAAGGCATTTGGGGACCAATGCAAATATAGGCTTGGAGCCCCCACCACCTCACTCCCTGATCAGTTAATATAAGATGGCAGCGTGCTGAGAGTACAGATTGTTGTTGCTTTCATTTAATAAACAACTATTTTAAAGCACTGTTATTATATCTGACTGTTTTTAACAGCAACCCTAGCTCAGACACCACATCACCTTCCACATATATGTCATGAGCTCACTGAACATCACATGACCAGATTCATATTGAAGTTGTTTTGGTGAAAGTAACTTAAAGTAATGCAAAAGTAGTGTAATGCCTTACATTTTAAAATCAGTAATATTGTAATGTAATTAATTACTTTAAAATGAGGGTAACAAGTAATAAATAATGCATTACAGTTTTGAAGTAACTTGCCCAACACTGGTTGTGACACATCACTGGGATTTGTACTCATAACTTATGGATGGCCATCATTTGCCACTAGAAGACACGCACGGTGGTATGCATTTAGTTACATGGCTATGTTTGGTTTACATTTGCTATTTCCCACACAGAGACGTGTTGACTTCTAATGATCAGTGGTTGCTCTCTGTCCATTTTGCCTGCACAGTTTGGTAAGAAAGTCGTTGCTTATCCAGCTCCTTTTCTTCGAACATGCTGCAGAAAGACCAGAAACTGACTGAGCAAAGAGCTCTTGTTCATAAAACCCTTCAAAACCAAACAACAGAAATGGCTCCAGTGGTGTTCAACAGTTTTTTTATGATCCATGTTATTTTAATGTTGTTGTTTATGTTGCACTTTGCTGCTTCGTGGTTAGGAGGTTAATAATCTGAAAGGGATTTTTCTCCTGGTTAAATAAAGGTTTATATAACACATTCAAAATAAATACATTTATTTTTTAAACGGCTATTAGATTTAGTTTAAAATACATTTTACTGTAAACAATATGAACCCAAAGAGTTTAATCATTTACTTAGGAAATCTAAACTAGAACTGAAGCTCGCCGATTAGTTTTCAGCTTTGACATGAGAACAAGGACTAAAGACCAGAGACATGAGGAAACGGTCTATGTCCTGTCCAATCAAAACGTAGAATCAGTGACAGGCTAGACAAGAGTTCATGTGATGTTAGCATTCAACAAGGACGCACACACACACACACACACCTGGTTGTCCAACGCTGTTGAGGCGAGTCATAAGGTGGCGTGCACCAGGCAGGTGCATGTGAACATCTGACAGGACGGTGTCATGATGAAATGCGATCTGATCCATGAATGGTCATTCAGGTTTCACCCTACCAACCCACTGCTGCATCTGTAAGACTGAAAACACACACACATTTGCATTGTGAGAACCCTTTCTACCATTCATTTTAGTGACTGCATTATGCATTACCATAATGAACCTTACCTAAATCCTAATTCACACCATAGCTCTAAAACCATAGCCTCGTGAACTAGACCAAATCCCTGCCTTGCAAAGTTTGGTCTAGGAACGCCCCAATAGAACCTCTGCAGCCCCTAGCAGCATTCTGGCTGGCCAATCACAGCCCTCTAGAGGGGTTTCAAACAAATAGAGCGCTGTGATTGGTCCACAAAGTTGGGCCAATCACAGCACTCTATTCACTTTGTGGGTCAATCAGGGCCCTCTATCCATCTGTTGGTCGGGATGAACAAGATGTGAACAAGATGGCGACAGCTTGTTTGAAATTGCTTTTACATAAATTTTGGACTATGGACTTGGGCTTTATTAGAATCAGGAGCAGCGAGATGTATTTAAGTCCTATATTTAGAAAAAGGATGTATTTCTGCCTTCTTCAACAGTGTTTACTGACATCCGTTTCAGTTGAAACGGTAGAACCCGCCCTACGACCGAGAGCCGTCGATGGAGCGTTGCCAGACTAAATAATATATTTATCTAGTTTGGCTTGTGTCACGTTTTGAGGATGTTAGGACCCAAATATGCAGCAACCCAGGATGACACGAGGCAGGAGATGATGAAAAGTAAAATCCTTTATTCTTGGAGGATGAACAAAATAAATCCAGGCAGCGAGCCCAAAATCCAAAACTCCAACGCTGGAGAAACAAAGCTCACAAAGAGCACGAGCAAACACGGACAGAATACACATACAATGGACCGACACAAGACAAAGACAACACAGGGCTTAAATAGACTGGGAGGAACAATTAGGGAAACAGGAAGCAGGTGTGTGGAGTGAGGGCTGGAGGGAAGACAGGTGACAACAATTTCTCTGAATGGGGAAGCAGAAACAGAGGTCAGATACCTAAACACAAAACTAAACAACAATTATCTAAAGACAGAGGGAAGGGCTCACATAAACTATCTGGAGGAGGACATAGCACATACACCCACACACACATAACCACACACACATGCACCGAGCTGGCGACAAAGAGGCTGGAGCTGACCTGGGAGGAATGATTAAAAGGGTAACAACATAAGACACTTAACTGAGACGCAGACAAAAGACACATGAGGGCGCTATGAGACACAGAAGGGAAGACACAGACACAGACCACCACTGCTTGCCAGGCTACTAAAACCAATCATTAGGGGTAGTTTCGTTGAGGGAACCAAATGTCCCCACATTACAAGTTAAATGGTGCTTTATAAATAAAGCTTTGATTGATTGATAAATGTGGAAAAACTACACACACACACACACACACACACACACACACACACACACACACACACAGTTACTAAACTCTAACATGCTGACTTGGTTAAATTGGAGTTGAGATGGCGCTCGCGCGGGTGCACACAGCGAGCTGCTCGTCCTCTTTATGCAGTGGTACCTTGCTTTTTATTGGCTTTTATTGGTGTTTTATTGGCTTTTATGTATTTTTGTTGTCTATGATGCTTTTTTTTAATGGTGTGGATTCTCTGGTTTTTTCTTCTTTTTTTCAGCGCCTTGGGCTTCCTGACAGGGTTGCGGAAGGCGCTTTATAAATAAAGCTTTGATTGATTGATTGATTGATTGATTGATTGATTGATTGATTGGTTGATTGAAATTGTTTTTAACACTTAACCCTCTGAGGCTCAACATAAGTTTTGATAAAAGGACGAACAACTAAGTCCTTCAGGGAACTTCTGAGTTAAAACATGCTCATGAAATACGTGTGTGGAGTAACCAGGTAGGTAGGTTCTCTTTCTTAACATTCGTTTCGATGTCTCACTATGGGATACGCCCCTCCGCGGATTCCTCAGAAACACTTATCTCAATACGCCAATCCTGATTGGCCAGTGACCGTGACGTACGCGTCCCCCTGCTACTATAAGTAGCAAGCGTCCCCACGCACGCACTATTCAATCACCTCTTCTCGCTTCGGTGGTCGCTTATCTCTGAGGTAAGTTAGCTCAACTGTTCACAGACGGAGCCTTCTAATATTCTCTCCGTCGCCGAACGTTAACTTACTGTCCTTCTGTCCTGGCCTTCACCATAGGCTCGGGGCATAACGAGCAGCTTCACACTCCAGTGCATCTGTTCGTTCTCTGCTAACACACCAGTTAGCCTACATGGAAGCCGCTCCTCCCACCAGAGGAGTCGACGGCGCAGGAGCTCGCCTCTGTACCTGTGGGAACAAAATCTCAAGCACAGACCCGCACAAGGTCTGCTCGAGCTGCCTCGGGCTGGAACACGCCCAGCTGGCATTGGAAGTCCCTGGGTCATGTGAGAGCTGTGCTTGCTTCACCCTGAAGAGCCTTCGCCGGCGGCTAGCGCGCCAAGCTAGCCTGTCGGGGAAGGACCCTTGCCTGCCGGCCCCTGGGCCACCGCCTGGGGACGCCAGCGAACATGTCCTCCCGGAGCCGGAACCGTGTGCCGAACTCAGCTGGGGCTCACAGCTCGAACCGGCCGGTCCGAGCCACCCCGTCGAGGACGTGTTGGAGTTGGACTACGGAGACGACGGGGGTACCTCGGAACTCCTCATTTCAGAGGAGGACGAGGATGACGACGTTTTTCTCCCCATCGCTCAGGCCTCCATGCCTAGCTTTCCGTCCTCTCCCAGGGATGGAGCGGCTTCCCCGGCCGCCCACCTGGACATGCAGTCAGTCTGCCGACGCGCTGCGACCAGGCTCAACATCCCTTGGCCCACCATGGTCACTGAGGCTGTCAGATCCCGCTACGAGGGAAAGAAGCTGCCTCAGGCCACAAGAGCGGCAAAGCCCCTCCTTCCCGCCTTCCCGGAGCTTCTCCAAGAAGTGAGGTCCTCCTGGGACAAACACCCTTTCAGCTCCAGGTCTCCTGTCCAAGGAGCCTCCTCGCTGGACTTCGAGGGGATGGAGAAGGCTGGCATGCTTCGCATGCCGCCGATGGAACCGCTGGTTGCAGCCCACCTGCACCCACGGCTCTCGGCAACTTCCTCCAGGCCTCCCGCTCTCCCCGCGAAGGCGGACCGCTTCCAGTCGGCGCTGAACGAGAGGGCGTACAAGGCTGCCGCCATCTCCGCCCGAGCTTTGAATGTCTCCTCCATGCTCTCGGCGTACCAAGCCGAGCTCTGTGAGGACATGAATACGAAGCCGGACCCGGAGGTGTGGGAGGAAATCACCGTACTGACCGACATCTGCCTGCGTGTGCAGCGCTGCGTGGTCCAGGCCACGGGAAAAGCTATGGGCATGATGGTGCTTCAAGAACGTGCACGATGGCTGAACCTCTCCAACCTCTCTGATAGAGAGAAGGAGGACATTTTGGACATGCCAATCGTGCCTGAAGGCATTTTTGGCTCTGCCCTGGCATCAATGCAGCAACGGTGTGAGGCCAAAAAGAAAGAGGATGAAGCCCTTCATCTCTGCCTTCCCCGTAAGCCCTCACCGGCGCTGCCGGCTCGGCCGAACCTTCCTCAGGCGGCTGTCCGAGCCCAGCCTCAGTTCTGGATCCCAAAGCGCCCGAAGCCTCAAGCTGTCCAACCAGCTCCTTCGGGCTCAGCGCCTCGACCAGTTTGTCCTCAGAGATCCGGCAACCAAGCCGCTCCGCCGCCGGGACAACCCACCCGACCCGGCGGTCAGCAGGTGAGGAAGAAGAAGAGGGCAGCCTGATGGAGTTCTTTCCCTCCAGACGCTGCAGCTGGCAGTTCCCTGTTCGCCAGCTCCTCCTGTTCGATGTTGCCATGGTGCCTTCTCCCCCCTCACGGAACCCCTCCGGCAGAGTCCCCGAGCGGTTCAGGGTGGGGCCAGGACGTGCAGCCGGCTGTGCCGGCTCAAAACACACGTCACAAGCACTCACATTGTTTTTCACAAACATGTCACGCTCAAGGAGCATTAAAAAGTTCGCTGCCGCATCCAGACAAAATGTCAAGGGCGCAGCAAAAATCAATAAAAATGTTGCCCATGAGCATTTCCAGGCGTGGGGCGGCCCCTGGCGGACTTATCCGCCAGTCACGGGTCGTCCCCGTACGCCTGGGCCGTCAAAGCACAAAGCCCCCGCGCATGCGCAGTGGTTGCCACGAGCACCGCTGCCCCACAACCTCTGGAGGGAGCTGCTGCTCCGTGTGTCACGGCTGTGTCACCGCTCTCCACTCACATGGAGGAATGGACAGCGGTTTCTGCTTCACATTGGGTGCTGAGGACTATTTCGAGAGGTTACAGGCTCCAATTCGCTTCTGTTCCTCCTCGATTCTCCGGCGTAGTGTTCTCCCACGCCCAGGGGACGTCAGCTCACATCCTTCAGGGAGAAATCTCCTCCCTGCTGGAGAAGGGAGCGATATGCATTGTGCCTCCCGATCGGTCTCAGAGCGGTTTCTACTCCAGGTACTTCCTGGTCCCGAAACGGGGAGGGACCGGGATTCGCCCGATCCTGGATCTGAGGGCCCTGAACCGATGCCTCAGAAAGTACAGATTCAAAATGCTCACGCTCTCATCCCTTTTGCGTCTGATTCACCAGAACGACTGGTTCACCTCAATCGACCTGAGGGATGCATACTTTCATATTCCCGTGTACCCTCCACACAGGAAATTCTGAGGTTTGCCTTTCAGGGAGTGTGTTACGAATACACCGTGCTCCCATTCGGCCTCTCGCTGAGCCCGAGGGTGTTTGTCAGGTGTACGGAGGCAGCGATCGCCCCTCTGAGAGGGAGGGGCATTCGGCTGGCCACGTATTTAGATGACTGGCTCCTGCTGGCACGGTCCAGAGAGGAGGCAGCGTCAAACACGCTGGTTGTGATCCATCACTTGTGTGGTCTGGGTTTCAGAATAAACTGGCAGAAAAGCGCTTTACTCCCCTCCCAGAAAATAACCTTTCTAGGTCTGAATCTGGACTCAGGGGCGTTCACGGCCCGTCTCTCGACACCGCGCGTGAACGCGCTCTCGCTCTGCCTGGCGCGCTTCCGCCTACACAGTTCGGTGCGGTTTGCGTTATGCCTCAGGCTTTTGGGTCTCATGGCGTCGGCTATTTCAGTGGTACCACTCGGCCGTCTACACATGAGAGATTTTCAACGCTGGGTGGCTTCTCTGGGTCTCTCTCCAGTGCGCCACAGAGCGCGCAGGGTGACGGTCTCTGCAGCGTGCGTCGCGGCGCTCCGCTGTTGGCGTAACCCCTCCCTCTTGGCACAGGGGGTGCCTTTGGGGTTGGTTCTCGTGAGGAAAGTGGTCACGACAGATGCGAGCCTGTCAGGTTGGGGGGGGGGGGGCTCCTGGAGGGTCACTCTGTCAGGGGTGTGTGGAGCAGAGAGCTCTGGGGGACACACATAAATTATCTGGAACTCCTCGCGGTCTTTCTAGCCCTGAGGCGCTTCCTGCCTTTTCTCTCCGGCCATCATGTCCTGGTGAGAACAGACAACACCACGACTGTGGCTTATATAAACCGCCAGGGGGGGCTGCGCTCCATGCGGTTACACACACTGGCACGCAGACTGATCCTATGGTGCAGCAGGCATCTCCTCTCAATCAGAGCCACCCACGTCCCGGGTGTTCTGAATCGGGGGGCGGATCTGTTGTCCAGAGGGACACCCCTGTACGGGGATTGGAGCCTGCATCCAGCAGTGTTGGAACAGATTTGGATCCGGTTCGGCAGAGCCGTAGTGGATCTTTTTGCCTCCAAGGAGAATGCTCAGTGTCCTCTGTTCTTCTCCCTGCGCGACCGAGACGCTCCACTCGGCGTGGACGCGCTGGCGCACGACTGGCCACGGGGACTGCTTTACGCTTTTCCCCCAGTGGCCCTGATACCACCCACCTTGCTGAGGGTACGAACCCAGCGCCACACTCTCATTCTGGTGGCCCCATACTGGCCAGCCATGCATTGGGTGGCAGACATTTTCCAGCTCCTGGAGGGCCAACCTTGGAAACTGCCGCTTCGCAGGGACCTGGTGTCCCAAGCGGGAGGCTCGATCTTCCACCCTCATCCAGAACGGCTGGCCCTGTGGGCCTGGCCCCTGAGGGGTGTGGGCTAGTGTCAGCAGAGCTGCCCCAGGCAGTCATTCGAACCATTCAGAATGCTAGGGCCCCCTCCACTAGGTCTCTATATGACTGTAAATGGAGGGTGTTTGAAGCCTGGTGTCAGGGCAGGGAGGTCTCACCCTTCCAATGCCCGGTGAACGTCATTCTGTCTTTCCTGCAAGACTTGTTGGATGGGAAGAAGGCTTTCTCCACCATTAAAGTGTACCTAGCAGCCATTTCCGCCCGACACTTGGGTTTTGGGAGGAAATTGGCAGGTCAACACCCCCTGGTGTGTAGCTTCATGAGGGGCGCGCGCAGGCTTCTCCCTGTGTCCCGACCCCTGGTGCCCTCATGGGATCTGTCCTTGGTGCTGTCGGCCCTCTCCGGGCCTCCATTTGAACCTATGGACGGCCTGGACCTTAAGATCCTGTCTCTTAAGGTGGTGCTACTCCTGGCTTTGGTATCTGCAAAGCGAGTTAGTGACTTACAGGCTCTCTCTGTGCACCCATCCTGCACCCAGTTTGCACCAGGTGACATGAAGGTGTCCTTGAAGCCCAACCCTGCCTTTGTGCCTAAGGTGGTGGGCTCCTTTTCTCCTATTATCCTCACAGCTTTCTACCCGCCACACTTCTCCTCTCCTGAGGAGGAGCGGTGGCACAAGCTGTGTCCGATTCGCGCGCTCAAGGAGTATGTGAATCGGACGGAGAACCTTCGCAGGGGGGACCAGCTTTTTGTGTCATGGGGTGGGCCTCGTAAGGGGAAACCCGTCACAAAGCAGCGGCTTTCCCACTGGATTGTGGAGGCTATTTCTATGGCTTACTCCTGTCAGGGCATTCAGGCACCTGTTGGGCTCAGGGCCCATTCTACTAGGGGCCTGTCTGCTTCTTGGGCCCTTTTTCGGGGGCTGTCAATCCAGGAGATTTGTGCTGCAGCAAGTTGGGCTTCTCCACTTGCATTTGCACGCTTCTATAAGCTTGATGTTTCGGTCCCTGCAATGACTCACACGATTCTGAGTGTGGGGTCTTTGGCGGGCCAAGACGTATCCCTGTAGGTTGGTGATCGCTGGATAAGCTGTCTGGCAATACGGGAGTCTCCATATCTCATAGTGAGACATCAAAACGAATGTTAAGAAAGAGAACTTTAGGTTACTGTCGTAACCCCGGTTCTCTGAGTAACATGAGTGAGATGTCTCACCAGACAACCCTTCTTGCTGGGCGAAGCGAGAAGAGGTGTTTATCTTGAATAGTGCGTGCGTGGGGACGCTTGCTACTTATAGTAGCAGGGGGACGCGTACGTCACGGTCACTGGCCAATCAGGATTGGCGTATTGAGATAAGTGCTTCTGAGGAATCCGCGGAGGGGCGTATCCCATAGTGAGACATCTCACTCATGTTACTCAGAGAACCGGGGTTACGATAGTAACCTAAAGTTTTAATGTTGCTAATCTGCAACGCCTGCCTCCAGAGGGTTATTATGAATTTCTCAAAGTGTCACATTTGAAGCTGTCATACAGCCTCCATGAGAAGCCATCATGTCTGAAGGTCAGGAGATGTTTAGACAGTTAGAGCATGTTGCAACTGGACATGGGACTTTAATTATTATCTTAACCTGGAATCCTGTGATTTAATGTTGGCTGGGTGTGAATTTAAAGGAGCAATATGTAGGAATTTTGGAAGGAAATAATCACAAAAAGTGCAGAGTCTCCTGTTGGAAGGAAGGTTATACAGTGGGATGCAAACGTTTGGGCATCATTATTAACCCTCCCACTGTCTTTATGGGTGACCCCATGAGGAAAGTTGACCATTGAGCAGGATTGATGGTTAATCCCTTGAGGTCCATGTGGCAGGGGTGAGGTGGTGCTCACTCCTCACCCCTGCCACGTGGACCCAAGGGATTAACTATCAACCCTGCTCAATGGTCAACTTTCCTCACGGGGTCACACCCATTAGGACAGTAGGAGGGTTAATCTTAATGATTTTCCTGTTTAAATCGTTGGTTGTTACAATAAAAAATGTTTATGTTTATTTATTCGGCAGACACTTTTATCCAAAGCGACTTACAATTTATAACCTATAGGGCATGTTGTGATCTGCGGGGGAAACCGGAGTACCCGGAGGAAACCCACGCATGCATGGGGAGAACACGCAACTCCACGCAGAAGGGCCGCAGCCGAGTTTCGAACCTGCGACCTTCGTGCTACGAGGCAACAGTGCTAACCACTGCGCTACCGTGCAGCCCATATGTCATATCATAGGCAGTGTTGGGAGTAACGCGGTACAAAAGTAATTAATTACTGTAATGCATTGCTTTTTGCTGTAATGTGGTAATGTAAGGCATTACAGGGAAAGAAAATGGTAATATTTACTCGGTACGATTGTCAGTAACGCGGTAATTACAACGCATTTTTAAACCCAGAATCAAGATGTGGGTTTCCTAAAAATTCTAATTGCGAGAAGCCTGAAAAAAGATTCAGTATCCACATATATGACGTCATTTATGGACTCAGCTTTGCGGGCAGTCTATGAGCAGAGAGGACGCAGCGGTAACGGCTCAAATACTCCAGCTGTGTCCTGCGTGCAGCGCGCAGCCGCTGTTATATTCACAAAATCGCTCCACCAAAACAAAGTAATGAGTTTGCGATCGTTTCTATCAGCCCATATTCTCTGGTACTTCATGTACTTTTCAGCTGAGTTCATAATCTGTGCCCCGGTGATTTCAACTCATTGCTGCTGGAGCGCAGCGCATATTAAGCTTCTTTTTTTTTTTTTTTTTTTTTTTTGCGTTCGGTAGATCCCTATGGCTGATTAGTTAGAAAGTAGGAAATCTAGGAAACAGTTTTTCTGGAAGACGGAGAAAACGTGCAGCATACAGGAAGGTCAGAGAGAGAAAGGGCAGGAAATTATTCAAATAAAATCAAGAAAACAAAACAAAGTTCTTGAATAGAAAAAAAAGTTGGTAGATTTATCCCCAATACACATTTTTACCAATGAAAAGCAATAATATATAAGCATTTAATATTTATACATGTGATAGAATCAGATCACCCCAGAAGTCAGTCCCACATCCAGGGCCGTATCAAGGCATTTGGGGACCAAGACAAATACAGGCTTGGAGCCCCCACCACCTCACATCCTTCTCAGTTAATCTAAGATGGCAGTATGCTGAGAGTACAGATTGTTGTTGCTTTTATTTAATAAACAACTATTTTAAAGCACTGTTATTATATCTGACTGTTTTTAACAGCAATCCTAGCTCAGACACCACATCACCTTCCACATATATGTCATGAGCTCACTGAGTGTCAGATTACCAGATTCATATTGAAGTTGTTTTGGTGAAAGTAAGTTAAATGCAAAAGTAGTGTAATGCCTTACATTTTAAAATCAGTAATATTTTAATGTAATGAATTACTTTAAATGAGGGTAACAAGTAATAAATAATGCATTACAGTTTTGAAGTAACTTGCCCAACACTGATCATAGGAGACACACACGGTGATATTTGAGAAGTGAAACAAAGTTTACAGGAATTACAGAAAGTGTGCAATAATAGTTTAAACAAAGTTAGGCAGGTGCATACATTTGGGCACCACCAAGAGAAATGAAGTCAGTATTTAGAAGCTCCTCCTTTAGCAGAAATAGCCTCTAAACTCTTCCTATAGCTTCCAGTGAGAGTCTGGATTCTGGCTGAAGGTGTTTTGGACCATTCTTCTTTACAAAACATCTCTAGTTCATTCAGGTCTGATGCTTCTGAGCATGGACAGCTCTCTCTAACTCACACCACAGATGTTCAATAATATTCAGGTGTGGGGACTGAGAAGAACATTCCAGAACGTTCTACTTGTTCCTCTGCATGAACACCTTAGTAGATGCTGAGTGGTGTTTAGGGTTGTCTTGTGGAAAGATCCAGCCCCGGTGCAGCTTCAGCTTTGTCACTGATTCCTGGACTCGTCTCCAGAATCTGCTGATATTGAGTGGACTCCACGCGTTCCTCAACTTTAACAAGATTCCCAGTCCCTGCACTGGCCACACAGCCCACAGCATGATGGCACCACCACCATGTTTTACTGTAGGTAGCAGGTGTTTTAACTGGAATGCTGTGTTCTTGTTCCTCCATGCATAACGCCCTTGCTATGCCCAAATAACTCGGTTTCATCAGTCTGCAGCACCGTATTCCAGAATGAAGCTGGCTTGTCCAGATGTGCTTTAGCAGACCTCAAGCAGCTCTGTTTGGGCTGTGGGTGGAGAAAAGGCTTCCTCTGCATCACTCTCACATGCAGCATCTCCTTGTGTAAAGTGCACCGAATAGTTGAACGATGCACAGTGACTCCATCTGCAGCAAGAGGATGTTGTAGGTCTTTGGTGCTGGTCTGTGGTTGACTCTGACTGTCCTCACCATTCTTCTCTTCTGTTTATCTGAGATTTTTCTTAACTTGAACTTTGCCTGTGGTCTTCGGCCGACTGGGGGGTTGTCAGTTTTTCCCATTTCAAAAAAGCTGTTGACAATCAGTAAGCCTGTGAGGTTGCTGAGTCTTTACTGAGCTAATGCTGCAGCACCTGCATTTGTGATTTAACACCAGCAGGCAAAAGCTCCAGAGTTGTTTAAAGAACCAAAACATGAAATCCAGAAGTTCTTTCTTGTACTCCTAAGAATCCACAACATCTTTCTGTTTTACTCTAATATCGGGGGAGAAGACTAGAGGCTAATGTTGGGCTAAAAATGCTAACGATGAATTAGGAGCAAGTAGGCCGTTCTAAAAATAGCTCAAGCTACTTTTTCAATTACAATACAATGGTCACAATGGCATACAATTACAATAACAACTGAATATTACAGTGAAATGTATGTGTGAAGTGAATAATAAATCAGTTGTGGCGTTTTACTTTCTTTAAGAGTCCCTCAGCAGCAAACAACGCTTCAACATTTCTGAGTTTCACATGATGTTGCATCTACGTCACTAAATGCAGATGGGGGTCAAGAAGCAGCCGGCGCTGCACAGAACGCAACTTACTTTGTTGACTGGGTATTAAACTTCCGCAATTCTAGCGGTCTACGGTTATTACAGTCACTTTAATCCGGACAAAGCCACCCGCACTTGTATATGTTATGTTCTGTGTCCCTTTGTTCCCCAGCCCCTCCAGTTCCCACTCCAGGTTCTCCTTTTGTTTCATAGCGCCCTCCTGTGTCCTTTGTCTGCATCTCATTTATGTGTCTCTTTGTGTTCCTCATTTGTCCCCTGGTCTTCAGCCTTCCAAATATATCTCTCAGGTCCTGTGTTCCTTTAAGTCTTCTCCAGTCATCCCTCTGCAGTGTTTATAGTTTCAGCTTTTCATTTTATTAGTCTCTTTTATATGTTTTGTCCCACCAGTCTTTGTAGTTCTCCTTCCCTTTAGAATATTAGTTATGTGGTTGCTTTTCTTGTTTTTAGGTTTTTTCTTAGGTCATATGAGTTCCCTCCCTGATTAAGTATTGCTTTCACCTGGTCCTCTCCCCACACACCTGCAGCTCATCTGCTTCCCATCATGCCCCAGTTTATTTAAGCCCGGTCTTGTCTCAGTGTCTTGTCGGTCCATTGTTGTTTGTCAGCGGTGTTTTGGTGATTCTTGTCAGTCTTGTCTCATACCTGTTCCTAGCTTCCAGTGTTTCTAGTTCTCTAGTGTTTTTGATGACTCAGTTTAGATTTTTGGATTTTTTGGTTTTTGGCTCCCTGCCTTTGGACTACTACCTTAATAAAGGATTTTTACTTTATCCTCCACCTCTGCCTCGTTCATCTGGTATCTGCATCTTGGGTCCTAAATCATCCTCCTACACCAACTCGTGACAGTATAGGGCCTTTGAAGTCAGAGTATCATTCATCAATTTACACACTGATGGTGATGAGTTACAAAGTAGCCTCAGCTGCCCTGAGGCACACCTACAGAGACAGAGCACAGGCACCACCGGTCCCTCCGACCACCATCAGCTGGCAAGGTGGGTTAAGTGTCTTGCCCAAGGACACGACAGCGGTATTCTCTGTCCGGAACCCGGATTGAATCTGCTACCTTCCGATTACTGGACAACCCGCTCTACCTCAACTTGGCTTCAATTTATATAGCGCCTCACAGACGAGGGCATGCCACCAAGGTGCTTTACAAAACAATATCGATTAAAAACATTCAAAAAACAACTGAGCTAAAAACAAGCTAAAACAAGATAGAAACCAAGAATAAAACAAGGTCAGATTACGTAAAGGAATAAGACTAGTGAAAAGCCAGATCATAGAAATGAGTCTTCAGTCTTGCTTTGAAAACCACCACAGAAGTAGAGGCCCTAACTTTTAGTGGAAGGGCATTCCAGAGCTTCAGTCAAGCCACGCAGAAAGCCCCATCTCCCCTCGTCTTCAGACATGACCTTGGGATGGAGCAACAAGTTATTCTCCGAGCAAAGCGACCAAGTTGGGGCGGCAGAAGTGGATCAGTAATCAACGGCTTAAAACAGGAGCTGAAACAGACAATACTGGAGTTTACCGCAATCCCTTTTAATTAGGTAACAGATTACGGAGTGTTTATTAAACAGTTGCTTAGAAACAGCCATAAAAACTAGGGATGCTCTAGCCTGGCAAGCCAGACTAAATAAATGTATTATTTAGTCTGGCCACGCTCCATTGACGGCTCTCTGTTGTGGGGCGGGTTCTACCGTTGTCTTTCAAATGATCTCCGCATTCCACTGGACAATGAATGTGACGTACTCTTGTTTCACTCTGTTGCATCATCCCACCCACCAGGCATATAGAGTGCCCTGATTGGCCCACAAAGCGGATAAAGCTCTGTGATTTGTTCACTAAGCAGATAGAGCATTATGATTGGCCCACCATTATGGACCAATCACAGCTCTTTATGTGTTTGAAACCCCTCTAGATAGCTGTGATTGGCTAGCCAGAGTCCTGGTAGGAGCTGCAGAGGTTCCAATGGAGCATGCCTAGACCAAACTTTGCAAAGCAAGAATTTGGTCTAGTTCACTAGGCTAGGGATGCTCCAATCTGATTTCCGATTGGAAATCGGACCCGATCACGTTTTTGATTGGAAGGATCAGAATCGGGAGAAAAAAAATCGGATTTAACCTTTTAAAACAAACAGCAAACATGACTTTTTAAATTCATCCTGAGATTTTCAAATTGAATAAAAATGGCTTTGTTTAAATCTCAATAAGTCCCTCTACATTAATAATATTTGTTTCTTGTATGAAAACAACACAGTAACGTCACACAATTAATGGCAGGCAAGGACTCAGACACCAAGTGCCGCTGTTAGCAAACCTGCTAACACAGAGCTAACGCGTCTCCTCAGGAGAGCTAAAATATCTGCACCTTGGTGGTATTTTAAACCGGACAGCAAAGGCACAGCTACAAACACCTGTAATGTGTGCAACTGAGCATTCAACATGTTGGACACAGCTCCATCATTCGCTGCCTTCAAACAAGCTACTTTTGGCTTTTCCCTTCGGGCATCAAAAAAGCAAATCACCGGTCTCCATGAACCCCCAGTGTACCTCCAGCAGTCACAGTGAAGTCAGACAAAAACACAGAGCCAGCCAAAAGAGAAAGCTGCACTAATGAACAAACAGAAATTGTCAAAAGACTGCAAAACATGGAGGTTCTAGTTCTCCTTCGCTGGAGCTACCGGTGTTGTGCAGAGAAAAGCTACCCTGACTGCCGAAGGCTCCGCCTGCCCGCTCCATCATGTGAACACGGCTCACAGCTGCATACTGAGGGAGTAAACAACTTGAAATAAGAGCAACGCTGCTACTTTTAAGTATATTCACAATATAAACAAGTTTTTAATTGTGTACTTCCTAAATAAATTAAAGTGAAACTTAAAGGACAATTTGGATGGGTTGTCTTCTTATATTAATGCTTTTTCTGTGTATGACTCATCTTTGTTTATCATCTAGAATCTTTTGGCACTGATCTGTAACTGGATACAGCCTTGAAACTCATGTGCAGTGAAAAGGTCTCGTTTTATTTATAAAAATGGACTGCAGTACCCACATGTGACCACGGGACGTCATTCTTACTTCCTTCTTGTATAATGCACCTTAAACACCTTTGGGTAACCTCCTTTGGTAGAAAGACAACCAGTCTGGTGAATCCCAGTGACTCAAACCTTGGATCAGGTGCTGGTTGTCCAAAGCTCAGGCTGAAGGTTTAGAGAAAAGAGATTCTTCAGGGAAGATGACGTTTGAAGTGTGCTTTTTCTGACCATATTTTAAATGGTTTTAGAACCTAAACAAACTACCATCATAAAGAACTGTAGCAGTAACATGTAAAACACTTGGGTTTATCTTAAACCCTTCAGATTGTGTAACACATCTTTGGGAAATGTATTAAAATAAAGTTGTAAGGAACTGAGGCAGACTCATGATGGGAAAACAGAGTCTGTTAGGACAGGTGTTGTGCCGAAAAGAGCATGCCTGCCCAGATGTGCACCCCCTGTTGTAAGTTGTTTATTGAACACCGTTCTGTGTGAAGAAAAATACACGCTGTGCAGAAACATGCTTGTGTCCAAGTTAACCACTATAAATAGAGATGTTTGGACCCGGTTCATTTTATCACGCCAACTGTAGGCTCCGCCCCCCCGCTGCTCACATCGTCAGTTAGCTCCTAGCTAACGCCGCTAATCTTTCCGTCTGCGTGTATAAACCACACACACATAAACGTGTTTATTGTACTGGTGAGCATCAAACCACACAAGGTTAAATGAGTAACATCAACACCAGGGGACATGGGGACTCACCAACGATGGTAGGGCTCATACAAGACAACATAATGCTGCGTTTGCCGTTCCTCGATAATAGGAAGTTCGTCGAATTAAGTGAGTTGATTTGTGTAGATAGGTGACACGAGAGCGCAGAAAGCACAAAACACACTATTAATTCAATTTATTTATTTAATATGCTATCGGAGCATAGCTTATAAACCCTATGTGATGTATGAATACGACTGCGCCTTTTTTTATATGTCTCTAGTTAGAACGAAGTTGAAAAATCTTGTAGCTTCTGGTTGGTCCAAACGCAGCACAGTTCTTCGTTTCTGTCTCAGAGTAGAACAGGAGCCGCAGTGGCGTGTTGCTGCCACATGCTGTCCGTGGCTGGGTAGAGCGAGGTCTGCGCCTCTGGATGCAACTCTGGATGGATGGATGGATGGAACAGTTTAGTACACTCATGAAGCCAATCCATTCTCCTGCTGGAAGCATTTTTTAAGTTCTAAAAATTTGTTTTAATAAATAAATTTGAAACTGCTAATTATAGTAAATCATTGTATTTAATGTTTACTACTTAACATATATTGCAACACAATTTATTTATCATTCAAAGTTCGCTTTCTCATTGGATATGGATGAGGAAGGAAAATGGGTGATCCGAGGCACTCTGAGAAGTGTTTTTAATTGAGCATGAAAATGCTGATGTGTTTGGGTCACATACGACCTTCTTCAGGGCATTAACAGGATGTCGGCTTTTTCTTGCTCTAATAAACACGCTCCTCAGAGTGCCTCGGATCACCCATTTTTCTGATTTCATTAGATTCTGAAGAGTACCTGGAATATATATACTCTCTGTGTGTGTGTGTGTAAGCGCGCGTATGTATTCCCCACAGGTGCGCTCACTTCCACCTATTTTTAAAGTTCACTTTTTCTTTCACCAAAATTTCTCACTTTCCAACAGCAACAATAGCAGTCAAATAAAAGATAAAATATTAATTGGAATTTGTTGCAGAAAATAATATTTTATAAATTTTCCAATTTCTGTGTTTTTCCTTCCAGAATTCACCAATCAGATTCAAAGCATAATAAGATGAAACCCTGTTTCCTCATCTGTAGCAGCAGCAGCAGTAGTAGTAGTAGTAGTAGTAGTGGTAGTAGTAGTAGCAGTGGTAGTAGCAGTAGTAGTAGTAGTAGTAGCAGCAGCAGCAGCAGCAGTAATAGTAGTAGTAGTAGTAGTAGCAGTAGTAGTAGTAATAGTAGTAATAGTAGTAGTAGTGGTAGTAGTGGTAATAGTAGTAGTAGCAGTAGCAGTAGTAGTAGTAGTAGTAGTATTAGTTGTTGTTGTACCAGCGGGTTGTCCAGTAACTGAAAGGTTGCGGGTTAGATCCCGGCTCCCACCAGGGATTGCTGCTGTTATGTCCTTACCTGACGGACCGGTGGCACCAGTGCTTGGCAGCCTCGCCCCCGTCTGTGCACCCAGGGCAGCTGTATCTACATCGTAGCTCATCATCACCAGTGTGTGGATGGGTGAATGACTGATTGTGCTGTGAAGTGCTTTGGGGGGTTGCCAAACCCTAAGAAGGCGCTATACAAATACAGGCCCTTTAGTAGAAGTATTGCTGACAATCTACACAAACATTATTATTTATTTACCCTTAATTGAACCATATGTAATGTGTTTAATTTTCAGATGACCCTATCTCTAAGGGAGAGCCCAGCCACCCTGCAGAGAAAACTCATTTCAGCCGCTTGCATCTGCGATCTCGTTCTTTCGGTCACTACCCAAAGCTCATGACCATAGGTGAGGGTAGGAACATAGATCGACCGGTAAATTGAGAGCTTCGCCGTCCAACTCGGCTCTCTCTTCACCACGACAGACCGGTACAACGCCCGCATCACTGCAGACGCAGCACCCACCTGGAGAAGGCATTCTACCCTTTTCTGATTCAAGACCGTGGTCTCAGATTTAGAGGAGCTGATTCTCATCCCAGCCACTTCACACTGCTGCGAACCGTTCCAGCGAAAGCTGGAGATCCTGTTCTGATGAAGCCAACAGGACCACATCATCTGCAAAAAGCAGAGACCCGATTCTTAGGCCACCAAAACAGATCCCTTCAACACTTTGGCTGCACCTCCATAAAAGTTATGAACCAAATTGATAACAAAGGTCAGCCTTGGTGGAGTCCAACTCTCACCGGGAATGAGCCCAGATTACTGCCAGCAATGCGGACCAAGCTTTGACATCGGTCATACTGGGACCTAACAGCCCGTATCAGAGGGCCTGGTACCCCATATATCACAGGGCCCCCCGAGGGACGTGGTCGAACGCCTTCTCCAAATCCACAAAACACATGTAGATTGGTTGCGCAAACTGCCACGCACCCTCCAGGACCCCCTAAGGGTATAGAGCTGGTCCAGTGTTCCACGGCCAGGACGAAAAACACATTGGTCCTCTTGAATACGAGGTTCAACAATCCGATGGACCCTCCTCTCCAGAACCCCTGAATAGACCTTTCCGGTGAGACTCAGGAGTGTGATCCCCTGTAGTTGGAACCCACTCCGCAGTCCCCCTTTTTAAATAGGGGGACCACCACGCCGGTCGGCCAGTCCAGTGGAACTGCCCCAGATGTCCACGCAATACTGCAGAGCTGTTCCGGGAGTCTTGCTCCATGGTCTCACTGAACTCCTCCCATGCCCGGGTTTTTGCATTTGCGACCACCTGAGCTACATTCCGCTTGGCGTGATAACCATCAGCTGCCTCTGGAGTCCTACAGGCTAAAAGACCTGATAGGACTCTTCCTTCAGCTTAACAACATCCCTAACCTCCAGTATCCACCAGCGGGTTCGGGGTTAGCCGCCATGATAGGAACCGATGACCCTGTGGCCACAGCTACAGTCAGCCGCCTTAACAATGGAGTCACGGAACATGGTCCACTCGGACTCAATGTCTCGCGCCTCCCCTGGCACATGTTCGAATTTCTGTCGCTGGTGAGAATTGGAGCTAAGCAGATCCTCACAACAAGTTTGGGTCTGCCAGGTCTGACCGGCATCCTCCCCCACCATCGAAGCCAACTCACCACCAGGTAGGGGTCAGATGACAGCTCCGCTTCAAGAGCACATATGGTTTTATGTTTTATGCTTAAACTTGGTGTTCATTATGGACGAGCTCTGATTCAGATCAGGGGGACCATTCTTCACAACCACACCTCTCTGGGTCTCACTATCGCTGCACACATGAGCATTTAAGTCCCCCAGGACAACGAGGGAGTCACCAGAAGGAGCGCCCTCCGGCACCCTCTCTGGGGACTCCAAAAAGGGTGGGTAATCTGAGCTGTAGTTTGCAGCAAACCACAGTCAGGACCCATCCCCCCACACGAAGGCTGAGGGAAGCTACCCTCTCCTTCTAAATTACTTAAACAATTTTATTTCTACCTTAAAAGGCCTTAAAAACAAATTCAATTCAATTCAAGTTTATTCATGAAGCGCCAAATCACAAAAAGAGTCGTCTCGAGGCTCTTCACATAATAAACATTCCAATACAGGTCCATATTTAGGTCAGCTGAAAGACTGAGTACCGGAGGAACACAAAACATTTAATCCATGTTGAACATAATGTGATGTTCAGAGACACACACACACACGCGCACACACACGTGTGTGTGTGTGCACGTGTGTGTGTGTATCTCAGGTTTAGTAGAGGGCCACAGTGGGTTGGATTTAAAAATCATTTTTGTTGTTCCTACTGTTGTGTTCACTTGTAACAAACAACGTTACGAATCGTAATGAGAACGTATCGTTCCTGATGATCAACCACACAGCAGCATCTTCTCTCACATCCTGGAGGTGAAGTCCACTTTCCTGACCAAGGATCTGCTTACTTCTGATACAGAACGGCAACCTACACACACACACACACACACACACACACACACACACACACACACACACAGACACACACACTTATCAATACTCAAACATGTTCACCTTCCCTCCTTTGTGACACCTGGTCACACATCTAGCTTGTTGAAGCACCTGAGTGAGTTCCTGAGTTTAAAGGAGTCTGTAAACAAGAGTGCACCTGATAAAACATCAGCGCTTTCTAATCAGAAGAAACTGTTATGTGCACCATGTTGCACAACCGAGGATGAGCTAGGAACCTTTTGGTGTGAAAGGCAGCCTAAAGGTGACTAGACCTACTACCACTGGCTGAAGACTTCAAAAGGATGAGAAGAAAAGTCAGACAGAATATAAATTTGTCTGAAAGAGCCTGGAATTCTTCACAAACTGGTCAAATGAGTGAAAGTGAGATGCTGCTCAGACCAAACCTCTTTCATTACACACCAAAGCATGGTGGTGGCAGTATAGTTATGATCAGTTGCTTCTGTTGGTGTGCGGTACCTGACAGGGCCATAGCCAGTCGGAGTTCCTCTTTTAGAAGCTCCAGAAGAGCAACGACTCCTTCTTCTCCCTGGTGACTCATAAAACACACCAGTGGGTCTGATTAGTGACCTCCCTCTCTTTTTAGACCAACCAGTCATGTTTAGTCGAGTAAGCTAATAAACTCTGTGTCTCAGAGTGATCATAGATGAGCCTCTTGTGATGGATCAGAGCTTTTCACCTGACAGGCAAGACCCCAGAGCACGGGGCGCCCGATGAAGACCGCCTTTGCCCCCAGAGCTAAGGCCTTGAGGACGTCTGTCCCTCGTCGCACACCTCCATCCAGAAAGACGTCACAGCGACCCTGCACCGCCTCCACCACCTCCTCCAACACATCCAGCTGCATGTGCACGCACGCACACGCACACGCACACACACACACACACACGCACACACACACTTGTTTAAACATTTGTACAGGAGAAACCGGTCAGGGTGTCAGTAATCCAGCTCAGACCGAGAGACCATCTAAAGGCTCAGGAGCCCTCTGCAGGTGTTCTGGATTCATCAGCTGATCAGAGTGTGACACTGAGTCTAGAGAACTGAACCAACGTTCTGATTGAGATGTTGAATGTGGGTTCTGATCATCTGTAGACCATGATCGTCTCAGTTAGAACTAATAAAGGCTGAAACATCTGGATCTGCCTGGAATGAGTCTGTCTCATAGATTCGTTTCACCTTTTAGGTTGGATCACTGACATTAATGCACCAGATTCTATTTTTTCCAGTTTCACCTGTATTCACGCACACGCGTGCACACACACACACACACACACACACACACACACACACACACACACACACACACACACACACACACACACACACACACACACCGTTGCAGGAACCCCATCAAGTTGTCGAGCTCCATGATTGGACACCAGGATGCCATCAGCACCGTAGTGGACAGCCTGAACAGCATCTGGACCTGGAGTCATTCAGACAAGTGGAGATGTGGTAGACAGATATGTTTATTGGATACAATCTAGGTGACTTTTGAACACCAATTAAAATGTGGGACATTATGTTGTAGTTGTCTCTGTACTCAGTTTTCTTTCCTTACACATCCATCCAGAGTTAGCCCGAGGAGGACATAAACCATCTGTTGCTGCAGGTCATTATTTAACCACATGAAGTCCACAGAGAGTAAGATTAGGTGCTGCTGATCGTCCCAGGAGTGGACATTGAAACAGGTTCACCCTGAGGTCAGAGGTCAACGCTCAGACAAACAACATCAATTGCCCAAGAGCTCCCTCTGATTACTAAGTTAGCAGGTCATAGGTCGCGGCAGCTCAGCTCAGGCTGGAAACAGCAGAACTTAAGTAGAGACGTTTACCCATAATGCACTTGGAGTAAACCAGATCAGATTGTCAGCAACAACAGCTGAGCCCAGCTGTCAGCACGGTGGTTGAGGGCCGATGATTTGGGCTGGTTCTTTAGCTGCATGACTCACTGAGTCCACCAAGAACTCCTCGAGACACCAGAGTGTCCTAGAGACTGTCTGACAGCTCAGGTACGGAACAGACCGGGTCATGAAGCAGAACCATAATCCAAGCAGCAGATCTACAACACAATCATGGAGCTGCAGCTGCAGACGTGAACAAGTGTTGGTACCTTTCAGTCACTGATAGAAAGGTCCACAATGGTCACCGAAATAACTCGAATCTGACTAAAGTAATAATAAATCAAATAATGTGACAAAAGGGACGTGTTCATTCAAGGTGTGTCCACTAGTCAGCATCACAGTCAGTGATTACAGGGTATCTGCAGGTTTAAGGGAGCCAAATTTAAGACTTTTTAAGACCTTTTTTAAGGCCACTTTGACCAAATTTAAGCTATTTTTTTAAATTAAATTTAAGCTATAATTTCCAGCTATTGCCTGGAACCGGTGCTAACCACGTCGCGAACTTGGGATTAACCATCCAGTTACCATTAAACTTGCACTTCCCCATGGCGCAAGCTCCCACTAGCTTAACCAGCTAATGTGCTCATCTAAAAATAGCCCCCTTTCACGACCAACTGAATGTGTACGGTTCCACTTACGCCAACATCATACACAAAAAATGCTGAACACTGACTAGAAATTCATGAAAATTTTATAGAAATAAAATAATCTTGTTTATTGGGTCTTTGGTAATTTAAGACCTCTGGAAACTGTATTTAAGGATTATTTGTCATTTTTAAGGATTTTTAAGGCCTTAAATTTGGAAAAGCCAATTTAAGACTTTTTAAGACTTTTTAAGGACCCGCGGATACCCTGGATTAGTCAGTGGGCCTTTATATAGGGCAGGTAGTCACTGTGTTGTTTGGTGACTTGGTGAGTACCACACTCAACACGGACCAGAGGAAGCAAAGGAAAGAGTTGTCTCAGAAGAATAGAAAGAAAATGATAGACAAACATGTTAAAGGCTAGAAGACCATCACCAAGCAGCTAGATGTTCGTGTGTCTACAGCTGAACACATTACTCAGAAACCGCAGATCCATGGGACAGTAGCCAACCTCCTTGGACCTGGCCGCTGAGGAAAAACGGATCAAAAAGACAGACAATCTGAATGGTAACAAAAGAGCCCAGAAAAACTTCTAAAGAGATCTAAAGTGAACTTCAAGTTCAAAGAACATCACAGTCAGATCGCACCATTTGTCGTTGTTTGAGCCAAAGTGGACTACAAAGGTGACGACCAAGGAGGACACCATTGTTGGAAACAAATCATAACAAAGCCAGACTGGAATACCAAGGCTCATCAGCTCCACGTTCACAGACAGAAAAATGAAGCACATCAAGAAAAGAACACAGTTCCTACTGTGAAACACGGAGGAGGCTCTGTCATGATCTGGGGCTGCTTTGCTGCATCTGCCACTGGGTGTCTTGAATCTGTGCAGGGTACCATGACATCTCAAGACCATCTAGAGATAAATGTGGCGGTCAGTGTCAGAGAGCTTGGTCTCAGTCACAGGTCGTGGGTCTTGCAGCAGGACAACGACCCAAAACACGCAGCTAGAATCACCCAAGAATGGCTTCGAGAAAACATCGGACGATTCTGAAGTGGCCTTCTGTGAACCCTGACCTCCTATTGAGCATCTTAGAAAGAAGCTGAAACGTCGTCTGGAAAAGGTGCCCTTCAGACCTGAGACAACTGGAGCAGTTTACTCATGAGGAGTGGGCCAAAATACCTGCCGAGAGGTGCAGGAGTCCCAGTGGCAGTTACAGGAATCGTCTGACTGCCTCAAAAGGTCGTAGAACAAAATATTAGGTTAGGGGTACCATCATTTTTGTCCAGGCCTGTTCCACGAGTTTGTTTTTAATAATTCCGCTGAAGCACGGCTGAAAAGCAACGTCTGATTTTCACTGGTTTAATTTCATAGAATTTGTATTTATTATTACTTTTGTCAAATTCAAGTTATTTCTGTGACCACTGTGGGTTTCTCTTTCTTCGACTGAAGGGCACCAACTGTTTTGTCCACGCGTGTAAGTTCATCCACCTGAATTATCACTGCAAACAGGCTTCACTAAGAATCTAATGGGTGTGACTGAGTGAGTGAGTGAGTGAGTGAGTGAGTGAGTGAGTGAGTGTTACCATTAAGTACTCCTTTAACAATCACAGGCAGGTGTGAGTGCTTCTTCAGCCATGTGATGTCATCCCAACTCAGAGCCGGCTCAATAGCATTAGCAACATAAACAGCCAGACCGCTGTCACTGCCGTAGTCCTCCTCAGAGAAGGCCAGGGCAGCCGTGGAGAAGTTTGACAATCTGACACACACACACACACACACACACACACACACACACACACACACACACACACACACACACACACACACACACACACACACACACACACACACACACACACACACACAGAGGCAGGGGTAAAAACCCAAGGGGCCACCAGCTACATGGGGGGCTTGATAGGTGAATTGCGTGTGGAACTGGCTTCCTACCTCAGATGCTGAGGCATTTTGAATCGGTTGCGTACATCGTCCAACCTTTTCCCCAGGTACGGAGTATCCACTGTAACAAAGATAGCCTTGTAGCCCGCCCGCTCTGCCCGGCGCACCAGAGACAGTGTAAGCTCTCGGTCTTTGTAGATATAAAGTTGCATCCATAGGGCCCCACTGCCACCTGGTGTAGCTGTCATTGCTGACATCACTTCCTCTATGCTCGAGGTGGCCCAGGAGCTCAGCATCATTCCGGTTCCTACTGCTTTGCATGCTGGGAACATAAGTGTAATCAGCTTCTGTAGCAGATGTTTCAAATAGATTCTCCTTGTAACGTACCAAAAGCCGAGTATCGACATAAAAAATGACCAGAAATTTACTTTTAATTTCCAGTGTAGCATCACACTTTATAGAGTAACGACTGCATATTTAATTATGACCAATAAGATGTGATGGGTCCATATAAATATGAAATATCAACCTGATTGATCTTTGAATTTTTAACCAGAAGAGTTTAGGATGGGTTTGGATGTGAGTTGTAGGTGAAAATTGACCCTTTCTGGACGTTACGCCAGACACAAACTGCGTCACACATCCAGGGACGCGTTACCTCCGTCTGGCCTCCAAACAAGAAAAGCAATGATCTACAACTAAGTAAGTTAGGCATAATAAGTGCTGGAAGACGAGACTTTCTGCACTTTCACTCTGAACAAAGTTAATCTTCCTTGAATCATGAATGACTTTCTCTTGTTTAACTCCAAAGTGTTTGATAATGTGTGCATAAATCAATGATGCGTTTAAAATGAATCTGAAATTACACCAGATTAGTGCTTGTGGATTTAATGTTAATCTATCCAACACATCATAATACGACTATTAAGGTTTTTGCTTCACATAACCGTTATAACATTCACTTCACACTAAGACGTAACCTCTGAGCATCTGAGTGAGTTACTGAGGTCTTTGTTCACGCCCTCTTAATTGGGTCAAATTCTGGCTTGTCTAAGTTCATAAACAAAAGTTGATGAATACAGGAATCACTTCCTGATTCATTAGTTCTTCAGCAGCCATCTGGTTTGGCCAGTCGGGTGAGCCAGTATTTTGAGACCATCCTCTCTTTTGACCCCAAGGTCAAAGCCTCTCTGCAACACTGGCGAGTGATTTAAGACACGACGACTCTTTTAAGAGCCACCAGCACCTCAGACGGACATCTAACCAGCAGACCCTGTTGCAGCTCACGGCTGGACTAGAAATCTGAATTCAAAAGGAAATGTGTCTCTTTGGGTTCCTGTGGTCTCGACGTACGGGGAAACTCACCACTCGGGCCGCTTTCGTCCGGACCGCCGATGGGCAACCGTCACACAAAGGGTGTGTCGACTGCGCGACTGCGTCGGACGGTTTTGTAAACAACGCTCTAGCTTATCAAACCATAGAGCCAAACAGATTTTCCCACCCAGACTTCACAATCTCTCTCTCTCAGATACAAGGTTCTGCTAAAACAGCATGCTCACATTCCACCATTTCATTCATCCTCGGTTACCTGCACAACCATCATTTCATTCATACTTTGTCATGAACAATCATTTAGTTTAGGAAATAGAATTAAAATCGATTTTATAAACTCTATTCTTGGGAAGGGTGTGTTCCCTGAAGTCAAAGAAACTAAAGTCTTCTGATTAAACATTCCAAGACCAATCAGATTGATATTTATATAGAATATCACATCTTATTGATCACTTGTATATCTAGTTAGTTAATCGTTAACGCTACATCCTCAAGACCTTTTCCTACTCTGAAAATGGACTCCACCAGTTCCTCATCTAAAGTGCATGAGTGTGTGTTTGTGAGTGTGTGTGTGTGTGTGTGTGTACCTCTTGCTGTAGCTGTCTCTCCGGCAGGGTGAGCCATCCTCTGCATTGCTGTGGCTCCAACACAGAGAGGCATGCTGAGGTTATGGCCCAGCACGTTTACAGACAGATCCACAATGGACACGTCCCTCATGACTCGAGGCATAAGGTGCCATCTGAGCGCATGTGCACACACACACACACACACACACACACACACACACACACACACACACACACACACACACACACACACACACAGGTTTATTATTCATGCACAACACTGCTGTTTCAGTCAGACGGGTTTTACGTTTTTTGGGATCTGTTTTGTTGACCTGGCAGCCAGATCTCTGTATGTAGCCCCGCCCCCATGTCGAGTCAACACATTCTCTTGAGTTTGGAAAACTTTAGGTTACTATCGTAACCCCGGTTCTCTGAGTAACATGTGTGAGATGTCTCACTATGGGATACGCCCCTCCGCGGATTCCTCAGAAGCACTTATCTCAATACGCCAATCCTGATTGGCCAGTGACCGTGACGTACGCGTGCCCTGCTGCTATAAGTAGCAAGCGTCCCCACGCATGCACCATTCAAGATAAACACCTCTTCTCGCTTCGCCCAGCAAGAAGGGTTGTCTGGTGAGACATCTCACTCATGTTACTCAGAGAACCGGGGTTACGATAGTAACCTAAAGTTCTCTTTCTTAACATTCGTTTCGATGTCTCACTATGGGATATGGAGACTCCCGTATTGCCAGACAGCTTATCCAGCGATCACCAACCTACAGGGATACGTCTTGGCCCGCCAAAGACCCCACACTCAGAATCGTGTGAGTCATTGCAGGGACCGAAACATCAAGCTTATAGAAGCGTGCAAATGCAAGTGGAGAAGCCCAACTTGCTGCAGCACAAATCTCCTGGATTGACAGCCCCCGAAAAAGGGCCCAAGAAGCAGACAGGCCTCTAGTAGAATGGGCCCTGAGCCCAACAGGAGCCTGAATGCCCTGACAGGAGTAAGCCATAGAAATAGCCTCCACAATCCAGTGGGAGAGCCGCTGCTTTGTGACGGGTTTCCCCTTACAAGGCCCACCCCGTGACACAAAAAGCTGGTCCCCCCTGCGAAGGTTCTCCGTCCGATTCACATACTCCTTGAGCGCGCGAATCGGACACAGCTTGTGCCACCGCTCCTCCCCAGGAGAGGAGAAGGGCGGTGGGTAGAAAGCTGTGAGGATAATAGGAGAAAAGGAGCCCACTACCTTAGGCACAAAGGCAGGGTTGGGCTTCAGGGACACCTTCATGTCACCTGGTGCAAACTGGGTGCAGGATGGGTGCACAGAGAGAGCCTGTAAGTCACTAAAGCCTGATTTATGCTTCTCCGTCTGCGTCAGTGCGGAGCACACGCAACGCCATTATCCGACCTTGCGTAGGGATCCGGCAGGCACGCAAGTACGTACGGAGTCGAGCCCACTTTTTTAAACATCCGTCGAACGAAACGGATTACGCAAGCTTGTGATTGGTCAGGACGCCGCTGTTGTTTACAGCGCCGCCATTGCAAAGAGAGCTGAGTTTAACTAGCGGCAGACACAGAGAAGCTTGAAGAATGCCTCGCGAAAAAACTCTAAAAATATGAACGTTTAATTCTCCCGTGACTGGAGGAGTGAAAAGATGCGCAGCAAGCGTTTTATTTGTGGACGGAAATGACAGGAAACGTGGGTTTAGAGGTGGGGAGCGCATGAAGCGGTGGGAGAATGAGAGACAAATATGTCCGTGTTAAAAGTCTCTTATATACACAAAAAACACAATATAAACAAACGATCTTGGACCGATACATGACAGGATACCACAGAACAGCGCTACGCCCTCTGTGGTCGTGCCAGGATATTGCTTTGCAACACTCTCCAGGAGACGGAGAAGTATGAGAGCAAAACGCTTCCGTCAATCCGTGCGTGCCTGTCCCTTGCGGAGCTGACGGAGAAGCATAAACCAGGCTTAACTCGCTTTGCAGATACCAAAGCCAGGAGTAGCACCACCTTAAGAGACAGGCTCTTAAGGTCCAGGCCGTCCATAGGCTCAAATGGAGGCCCGGAGAGGGCCGACAGCACCAAGGACAGATCCCATGAGGGCACCAGGGGTCGAGACACAGGGAGAAGCCTGCGCGCGCCCCTCATGAAGCTACACACCAGGGGGTGTTGACCTGCCAATTTCTTCCCAAAACCCAAGTATCGGGCGGAAATGGCTGCTAGGTACACTTTAATGGTGGAGAAAGCCTTCTTCCCATCCAACAAGTCTTGCAGGAAAGACAGAATGACGTTCACAGGGCACTGGAAGGGTGAGACCTCCCTGCCCTGACACCAGGCTTCAAACAACCTCCATTTACTGTCATATAGGTGGGGCAAGGTGGATAAACGAGGGCCCGGGCGGGATTCGATCCCTAGACTCCCGGTTGAGAATCATACGCTCTAACCAGTCAGCCAAAGGGACATCCCCTTGGCCAAGTAGCCAGGGCGCATGATCAATCGGGACATTGTGACAGGACGCTCACACTGTCACATCTTTCCCATTCTTTCCACGAGCACGTCCTCGTGCTCCCGCGCAGGGTGCCACAAACTTCACATCCATGGACCTACTTGACAGTACTACATGGATCCTGCCAACAACGCCAAATGTGGCAAGGTGGATAAACGAGGGCCCGGGCGGGACTCGATCCCCAGACTCCCGGGTGAGAGTCATACGCTCTAACCAGTCAGCCAAAGGGACATCCCCTTGGCCAAGTAGCCAGGGCGCATGATCAATCGGGACATTGTGACAGGAAGCTCACACTGTCACATCGGGACCTAGTGGAGGGGGCCCTAGCATTCTGAATGGTTCGAATGACCGCCTGGGGCAGCTCTGCTGACCCTAGCCTGCACCCCTCAAGGGCCAGGCCCACAGGGCCAGCCGTTCTGGATGAGCGTGGAAGATTGAGCCTCCCGCTTGGGACACCAGGTCCCTGCGAAGCGGCAGTTTCCAAGGTTGGCCCTCCAGGAGCTGGAAAATGTCCGCCACCCAATGCATGGCTGGCCAGTATGGGGCCACCAGAATGAGAGTGTGGCACTGGGTTCGTACCCTCAGCAAGGTGGGTAGTATCAGGGCCACTGGGGGAAAAGCGTAAAGCAGTCCCCGTGGCCAGTCGTGCGCCAGCGCGTCCACGCCGAGTGGAGCATCTCGGTCGCGCAGGGAGAAAAACAGTGGACACTGAGCATTCTCCTTGGAGGCAAAGAGATCCACTACAGCTGTGCCGAACCGGATCCAAATCTGTTCCAACACTGCTGGATGCAGGCTCCATTCCCCGTACAGGGGTGTCCCTCTGGACAACAGATCCGCCCCCCGATTCAGAACACCTGGGACGTGGGTGGCTCTGATTGAGAGGAGATGCCTGCTGCACCATAGGATCAGTCTGCGTGCCAGCGTGTGTAACCGCATGGAGCGCAGCCCACAGGAAGTACCTGGAGTAGAAACCGCTCTGAGACTGATAGGGAGGTACAATGCATATCACTACCTTCTCTAGCAGGGAGGAGATTTCTCCCTGAAGGATGTGAGCTGATGTCCCCTTGGCGTGGGAGAACACTACGCCGGAGAATCGAGGAGGAACTGAAGCGAAATGGAGCCTGTAACCTCTCGAAATAGTTCTTAGCACCCAATGTGAAGCAGAAACCGCTGTCCATTCCTCTATGTGAGTGGAGAGCGGTGACACAGCCGTGACACACGGAGCAGCAGCTCCCTGCAGAGGTTGTGGGGCAGTGGTGCATGCGCGGGGGCTTTGTGCTTTGGCGGCCCTGGCGTACGGGGACAACCCGTGGCTGGCGGGAAAGTCCGCCCGGGGCCGCCCCTCGCCTGGAACCGCTCATGGGCAAAATTTTTATTGATTTTTGCTGCGCCCTTGAGCGCGACATGTTGGTAAAAAACAACGTGAGTGCTTGTGACGTGTGTTTTGAGCCGGCATAGCCGTTTGCACATCCTAGCCCCACCCTGAACCGCTCTGGGACTCTGCCGGAGGGGTCCCGTGAGAGGGGGGGGGGGGGGGGAAGCACCATGGCAACATCGAACAGGAGGAGCTGGCGAACGGGGAACTGCCAGCTGCAGCGTCGGGAGGGAAAGAACTCAGTCAGGCTGCTCTCTTCTTCTTTATCACCTGCTGACTGCCGGGTCGGGTGGGTTGTCCCGGCGGCGGATCAGCTTGGTTGCCGGACCTCTGAGGCCAAACTGGTCGAGGCGCTGAGCTCGAAGGAGCTGGTTGGACTGCTTGAGGCTTCGGGCGCTTTGGGATCCGGAACGGAGGCTGGGCTCGGGCAGCTGCCTGAGGAAGGGTCGGCCGAGCCGGCAGAGCAGGTGAAGGCTTACGGGGAAGGCAGAGTTGAAGGCTTCATCCTCTTTCTTTTTGGCCTCACACCGTCGCTGCATTGATGCCAAAGCAGAGCCAAAAATGCCTTCAGGCACGATTGGCGTGTCCAAAATGTCCTCCTTCTCTCTATCAGAGAGGTTGGTGAGGTTCAGCCATCGTGCACGTTCTTGAAGCACCATCATGCCCATAGCTTTAGCCGTAGCCTGGACCGCGCAGCGCTGCACACGCAGGCAGATGTCGGTCAGTACGGTGATTTCCTCCCACACCTCCGGGTCCAGCTTCGTATTCATGTCCTCACAGAGCTCGGCTTGGTACGCCGAGAGCATGGAGGAGACATTCAAAGCTCGGACTGAGATGGCGGCAGCCTTGTACGCCCTCTCGTTCAGCACCGACTGGAAGTGGTCCGCTTTTGCAGGGAGAGCGGGAGGCCTGGAGGAAGTTGCCGAGAGTCGTGGGTGCAGGTGGGCTGCAACCAGCGGTTCCATCGGCAGCATGCGAAGCATGCCAGCCTTCTCCATCCCCTCGAAGTCCAGCGATAGGAGGCTCCTTGGACAGGAGACCTGGAGCTGAAATGGTGTTTGTCCCAGGAGGACCTCACTTCTTGGAGAAGCTCCGGGAAGGCGGGAAGGAGGGGCTTTGCCGCCCTTGTGGCCTGAGGCAGCTTCTTTCCCTCGTAGCGGGATCTGACAGCTTCAGTGACCACGGTGGGCCAAGGGATGTTGAGCCTGGTCGCAGCGCGTCGGCAGACTGACTGCATGTTCAGGTGGGCGGCCGGAGAAACCACTCCATCCCTGGGAGAGGACGGAAAGCTACGCATGGAGGCCTGAGCGATGGGGAGAAAAACGTCGTCATCCTCGTCCTCCTCTGAAGTGAGGAGTTCCGAGGTGTCCTCATCGTCTCAGTAGTCCAACTCCAACACGTCCTCGACGGGGTGGCTCGGAACGGCCAGTTCGAGCTGTGAGCCCCAGCTGTGTTCGGCACACGGTTCCGGCTCCGGGAGGGCATGTTTGCCGGCGTCCCCAGGCGGTGGCCATGGGGCCGGCAGGCAAGGGTCCTTCCCGGACAGGCTAGCTTGGTGCGCTAGCCGCCGGCGAAGGCTCTTCAGGGTGAAGCAAGCACAGCTCTCACATGACCCCGGGACTTCCAATGCCAGCTGGGCGTGTTCCAGCCCAAGGCAGCTTGAGCAGACCTTGTGCGGGTCTTTGCTCGAGATTTTGTTCCCACAGGTACAGAGGCGAGCTCCTGCGCCGTCGACTCCTCTGGTGGGAGGAGCGGCTTCCATGTGGGCTAACTGGTGTGTTAGCAAGAGAACGAACAGGTGCACTGGAGTGTGAAGCTGCTCGCTATGCCCCGAGCCTATGGTGAAGGTCAGGACAGGAGGACAGTAAGTTAACGTTCGGCGATGGAGAGAATATTAGCTGGCTCCGTCTGTGAACGGTTGAGCTAACTTACCTGAGAGATAAGCAACCACCGAAGCGAGAAGAGGTGATTGAATGGTGCGTGCGTTGGGACGCTTGCTACTTATAGTAGCAGGGGACGCGTATGTCACGGTCACTGGCCAATCAGGTTTGGCGTATTGAGATAAGTGCTTCTGAGGAATCCGAGGAGGGGCGTATCCCATAGTGAGACATCGAAACGAATGTTAAGAAAGAGAACTCCAAATCTCGCGAGAATTCATCTTGCTGCGCAAGGTCACCGTTTTTTAACGGTCCTCATGAAAAAAAGTCTTCAGTGGTTTTTTTTTTCTTCTCACTTTTCAACCATCAGCTGGACTAACACTTGATGACTGATTTGCTGAGTTTGGTTATCTCCTAATGTGCTGCTGTGCATTATGGGTAAGTAACCTCTACTGTGGTATAGTCTGTCCGAAGGTCAGTGAATGGTTTTTGGTGGAATGTTGAAGTCCAAGTTGATTGTCATTTACCTGTAACCATCATCAGACCGAAAACTGTTGCTTCTCTAAAGCCACTGTTCTGACCTTCTCCAAGGTCAAAGGTCCTTCAGTGACTGACTGCTGCACTCCCCACTTGCATGACCACCAATTGTTTCTCCCAGAAACCATCTGGCAGCTTCAACAAACAAACTGACCAATTAAAACCAAGCAGCATGTGACCCTCTAATCACACATCTGCGCTCTGCCGTCTCTTTTTGGGGTTGTTCTTTATGAGTGTTTTGCTTACACCGGTATCTTATAAGATTTGTGTACCGATGCTGCCGAGACCTCGATTCTCACAATGTTTGCACATCCCTGCTAACTGTTCAGCTGATGAACTTCATACCATGGAACATTTTCTCCTCTCAATCAATGGTCACCTCTGCCTATCTGCATCTAATTCACTGTCTCATTTAATTTTGGAACCTCAAATCAATTTACATGGATGCCCTCTGCACTAATACTGACAATGTGCAAATCCCGGATTTCCTGATGAACTTGATTTTCACAACAGTGTCCTAAATGACACCGGTAAACAGGGAGTATGCTCCACGGCAAAATCCCAGTTTACATGCATTGAAACCCAAAAGTTAGTTTAGAGAACTGGTTTCAATGCTGACTCATGTGGGAGACGGATTTAATGCGACATGACCGTTCAGACTGCAGTCCCTTCCAAAAACATCGGATATGCATCGAATCAGTATCAAGTGACACAGATCGCATGAAAAAAATATACAGGTGCTGGCCAGTAAATTAGAATATCATCAAAAGGTTGAAAATATTTCAGTAATTCCATTCAAAACGTGAAACTTGTACATTATATTCATGCAATGCACACAGACCAATGTATTTCCGATGTTTATTACGTTTAATTTTGATATTTATAGGTGACAACCAATGAAAACATCAAATCTGGTATCTCAGAAAATTAGAATATTCTAAAGGCCAATGAAAAAATGTTTGTTTCTCTAATGTTGGCCAACTGAAAAGAATGAACATGAAAAGAATGTGCATGTATAGCACTCAATACTTAGTCGGGGCTCCTTTTGCCTCAATAACTGCAGTAATGCGGCGTGGCATGGACTCGATCAGTCTGTGGCACTGCTCAGGTGTTATGAGAGCCCAGGTTGCTCTGATAGTCGTCTTCAGCTCCTCTGCATTGTTGGGTCTAGCGTATTGCATCCTCCGCTTCACAATACCCCATAGATTTTCTATGGGGTTAAGGTCAGGCGAGTTTGCTGGCCAATCAAGGACAGGGATACCATGGTCCTTGAACCAGGTGCTGGTGGTTTTGGCACTGTGTGCAGGTGCCAAGTCCTGTTGAAAGGTGAAGTCTGCATCCCCATAAAGTTGGTCAGCAGCAGGAAGCATGAAGTGCTCTAAAACTTCCTGGTAGACGGCTGCATTGACCCTGGACCTCAGGAAACAGAGTGGGCCAACACCGGCAGATGACATGGCACCCCACACCATCACTGACGGTGGAAACTTTACACTGGACCTCATGCAACGTGGATTCTGTGCTTCTCCGCTCTTCCTCCAGACTCTGGGTCCTTGATTTCCAAAGGAAATGCAGAACTTGCTTTCATCAGAAAACATAACTTTGGACCACTCAGCATCAGTCCAGTCCTTTTTGTCCTTGGCCCAGGCGAGACGCTTCTTGCGCTGTTTCATGTTCAAGAGTGGCTTGACACACGGAATGCGACACCTGAATCCCATGTCTTTCATGAGTCTCCTCGTGGTGGTTCTTGAAGCGCTGACTCCAGCTGCAGTCCACTCTTTGTGGATCTCCCCCACATTTTTGAATGGGTTTGTCGTCACAATTCTCTGCAGGGTGCGGTTATCCCTAGAGCTTGTACACTTTTTTCTACCACATTTTTTCCGTCCCTTCGCCTGTCTGTTAATGTGCTTGGACACAGAGCTCTGCGAACAGCCAGCTTCTTTAGCAATCACCTTTTGTGTCTTGCCCTCCTTGTGCAAGGTGTCAATGATTGTCTTTTGGACAGCTGTTAAGTCAGAAGTCTTCCCCATGATTGTGGTGCCTTCAAAACATGACTGAGGGACCTTTTAAAGGCCTTTGCAGGTGTTTTGAGTAAATCAGCTGATTAGAGTGGCAGCAGGTGTCTTCTATATTCAGCCTTTTCAGAATATTCAAATTTTTTGAGATACCAACTTTGGAGTTTTCATTAGTTGTCACTTATGAATATCAAATTTAAATGTAATGAACATTGGAAATACATTGGTCTGTGTGCATTGCATGAATATAATGTACAAGTTTCACGTTTTGAATGGAATTACTGAAATATTTTCAACCTTTTGATGATATTCTAATTTACTGGCCAGCACCTGTATACATATATATAATATATATCAGGTCTGTGCCGTTCAGACTGTCGTAAAAATATCAGATGTGGGTCAAATGTGTGGGAAAAATATCAAGATTTTATGCGCAACTCCTGTAGCCTAGGCTCTCATAGATCAATATCCAGAAAAGCCCTTTGACTAGAATCCTTACTAGAACTCCTCTTAAGCTCAGCAAAATAAAACTTATGCGACGTATTTTTTGAACCCATAAAACACTCTGTATGCATAATTCAGCATTATAAACTGATATTGCATGCCATAAATGGTCAATGGAAAAGAAAATTGTAAATGGCCAGTGCGTTCTAGGATTCTACAAGTCAAAGACTGAGCGATGTTAAAGAAAAAGAAAAGGATTTTGTTTTGATTACATAACTTACCAGTAGTAATGTGAAAATGAAAAAGCCATTTCTACTGTTGCATTTTTATGGTACACATTTTCTTACATAGAATATGGCTCCAGTCAATCGTTTAGCAGCTGCTTTGTCATGATTTAACTATAGCAGACACTGTGTGTGTGTGTGTGAAATGTACCTGTTAAAGGCTGCCACATTATCAGCCAGTGTGCTTTGCTCATCAGCTCCTGAGCGGTAGTAGTCGTACACGGCTTTAGGAAGAACTCTCTTGGCCTCCTTCTCGAAGTCTGAGACGCACACACACTGCCCTGACATGTCTGCTTCCTCCTAATGTGCAGCATCGGGATCATCAGTAAATAAGCCAAGCTGCAGTAATCATTAACCTGCAGGAGGGTCGGTGGACCTGCAGCCATCCGTGAGATCCTGCAAAGTTTCAGCGATGCCCAGTTTACACAAGATTAACACAGCAATGCTGACTCTGGATCAGCTGGGACTTCTTACCCCACGTTTGTTCATGTTCTGAAACGGCGACCGCTGCCTGCGACCTTTGAGCCCTTCAGTCAAAGTGTTGATAAAATCCACGACAGACAGATCAGCTAAGTGAAAGCAGGTTGTGTGTGTGTGTGCACGTGCATGGACCATGTATGGAAAAAAAACCCACTTCACATCTCAGTTCCACATTTATTCAGCACCCAACAAAATTCAATAAAAGCTTTAAGCAACACGTTTCACCATCACCACAAAGAATATTTCCAGAATAAAAGTTTAAAAGTAGAAGAATCCAGATTTATAAAATGCAACAGGCAGGTTGAAAAGAAAATAAAGACTACTCCTACAGATAGTTACAGAGCACAGCACGGACTAAAGGAAAAACTAACAGGTCCTCCTCGCCTCCTTGACAGCTACTGGTTTTACTTCTGGCTCACCGACGAGCCTTTCAGAACCGAGCCCGGGTCAAGAGGCGTGATGTTTCAGTTTATCTACTAATAAACAAATTATCACTGAGAAATGGACCGCCTTCTCAGATTTTACTCTTTCAAACTGGATGACCTTCAGAGGCGTTGTCGCTGGTTTCTAAACGAAGAACAGGTCCCTCATGGCATCTCTCTGAGTCAGGACATGGGGATCAGGTCCCAGGGATCAGGACAGAGGACACAGGGATCGGGACTGAGGAAACGGGGGCCGGGACTGAGGTCACGGGGGCCGGGACTGAGGTCACGGGGGCCGGGACTGAGGACGCGGGGGCCGGGACTGAGGACGCGGGGGTCGAGACTGAGGACGCGGGGGTCGGGACTGAGGATGCGGGGGTCAGGAGAGAGGACACGGGGGTCAGGAGAGAGGACACGGGGGTCGGGAGAGAGGACACGGGGGTCGGGACTGAGGACACGGGGGTCGGGACTGAGGACACGGGGGTCGGGACTGAGGACACGGGGGTCGGGACTGAGGACACGGGGGTCGGGACTGAGGACACGGGGGTCGGGACTGAGGACACGGGGGCCGGGACTGAGGATACGGGGGTCGGGACTGAGGACACGGGGGTCGGGACTGAGGACACGGGGGTCGGGAGAGAGGGCACGGGGGTCGGGACTGAGGACACGGGGGTCGGGAGAGAGGACACGGGGGTCGGGAGAGAGGACACGGGGGTCGGGAGAGAGGACACGGGGGTCGGGAGAGAGGGCACGGGGATCGGGACTGAGGACACGGGGATCGGGACTGAGGACACGGGGGTCGGGACTGAGGACACGGGGGTCGGGACTGAGGACACGGGGGTCGGGACTGAGGACACGGGGGTCAGGAGAGAGGACACGGGGGTCGGGACTGAGGACACGGGGGTCGGGACTGAGGACACGGGGGTCAGGATTGAGGACACGGGGGTCAGGATTGAGGACACGGGGGTCAGGATTGAGGACACGGGGGTCAGGACTGAGGACACGGGGGTCAGGACTGAGGACACGGGGGTCAGGAATGAGGGCACGGGGGTCAGGACTGAGGACACAGGGTCAGGACTGAGGACACGGGGGTCGGGACCGAGGACACGGGGGTCAGGAGAGAGGACATGGGGTCGGGACTGAAGACATGGGGTCGGGACTGAGGACATGGGGGTCAGGAGAGAGGACACAGGGGTCAGGAGAGAGGACACAGGGGTCAGGGTGTTTGTGGCGCCTAAAGAATCCTGTTCAAACCGTTTTCATACCAAACCAGGTCATCCACCAGCCAATCAGATTCACCAACTGAGGAAAATTATTTCAGAGAAAAAAAGTGGCCGTGGAGATGTTCTGTCCATCTGAAATGGACCCAGATCATGTCCCCCCCACATATGCTTCAGAGGGAACTGGCCCACTTCTGCTCCAGCCTGCCCTCACGTGGCTGTCTGATGGGCACTGTAGGATGTTTATAGGTACAATAGTGAGATATGCAGGTGAGGGGGGAAGGCATTTCAGTAGAGGGTGAGGAGGCCTTACCCCTCCTTCCCCCCTCCCCCTTCTGGTACCAGTTTTTGCTCACCAAACCCCTGAAAGGAAAGTGGTTCTGCAGGCCCACTAAGCACCGTGTGAGCCTGGTCGCCAGTGGTTGCGGGGGTGTGGATGCAACGATGCTACGAGGTCGCTGCCCCAGTTTGGATGCCCAGGAGTTTAGGAGGGCGGACTAAGCATCTGCCTCCCACTTCCTCCCCCTCGGGTGGCCCGGTACAGCTGTTCCGTCACCCCAGTCCCGTAGGACTCTGGTGGATCTCCAAGCCTTCTCTGGACCAAAGACATGAAGCAGCATAGAGCTCACACCCAAGCGGTCCAGCCCTCGTACAGCTGGGCCAGGTTGTCCATGTTGGTTGCCTCTTTGATGACAAAGTCCACCTGAAACAAAAGTAGGAGCACAGTTAAAAGTGCTTTCTGACCTCTGAGCCTGGATGTGTGAGGCTACAAACAACAAACACCTAGCTCACTGCTGAGCCCTTCAAGGTCACCTCCAAGGGGTGGCCATGGCCACCCCTAGAAAATTGTGTTAACCAGTGTTAACAAATCATATTAATGTTCAGTCTAACCATAGATTGATCTTGTTTATTCAAGACATAATTGTAAAACAAAATAAAAATTACAATTAATGCATTAAGAAATAACCAGGATAAAAAAAATTCATGTTTCTGCTGCTCACCATTTTAAATAAGTTTTTATTTCCATCGTTTTTTTTAACACAACAACATGTGAATTAACCCAAAAAGAATTATTTTTTACAAAATTTGGGATAACATTTTAAATAACTGAAAAGTATTTTTCTAAAATGTTTGTGTTTGTAAAATTTCAGTTAAATGTTTTGGATACCTACAGTTATTTTAATTAAAACAAAGGTGCAATGCAGCACATCGCCACAGACTAAATTCAACCAGAGTTACCACAAGGACCAATTTGGTGTGCCACCCCAAAAATTTCTGTGGCCCCATCTGGCCACCCCTATCAAAATTTTCTGGAGGCGCCCCTGGAGACCTTTACAGGGCAACAGGTGACTTGGTGTGGAAGACTGAGTCACTGAAGTGCAAACATTCAAAAGGGCCACATCATAGAAAGTTGTGTTTTTGTGTAGCACACAGATCACCTTCCACTGTTGACTGAAAACCTCATGCTAGTTTTGTGTTGAGGAAAGATCCTGTGAACCCCCCCCCCCCGGGGACATTGACGGCTGCACCTCTGACCACGACTCTGTCAAGCTAATCAAGTTTGAAGTTGACAGTGCAGGGTGTGCAGGAGGAAGTGGGATCTGGTTCTTACCTGCTCAGTGACACTCATCCTCCTGTTGGGATCGATGTCTCTGCCCTCCAGCTTGGCTTTCACTCTTTTCCACACACTGACAGCGTACGAGTTTCTCTCCTGGACAGCTGGAACACAGGAAGAACAGCCCATTAAAACAGGGAGAGCCAGAGGGTGACGCTGCTGAGAGGAAGGAGCAGTACCTCGTCCAGTTTTGGGGTCTCGTATAGCCCTCTTTGGACTGGGGTTCAGGCCTTTGCTGTTCATCAGCAAAGTGCTCGGGGGGGTATCGGTGGGGGTTCCCAGGTTACGTGGAAGCACTTTGCGTGCATTCTGGGACATCGAGTCCGGCTGGGTCTTCACCCCACTGCATCTCACGGCTGGTCCCAATCATTCCATGTCAAACACAAACAGATTATGCACGTCAGGACAACTGGTCTGAAGTGGATCAAGGGCAGGAAATGCAAAGGGCTTAGATTTACTAAAGCACAGAATGAAAAACAACATTTCTGGAGCAACAGTCATAAAACGATGAGACCTGAGGGGACATGTTGACCCATAATGCATACAGGGTTGACGGGTCAGCTTGCTACAGACGAGCTCCTTCATTCTGACTTAGAAACGTTGAACACAGTCAAATATGTCACAGTTGTTTGTTTAAATCTGAGATTAATAATTATTATTATTATGGAACCAGATTACTTTAGTCCTGATGTACAAACATTGACCAGATCTGCACATTAAGTAGCAGACATAGTCATGTTACATTTAGGACTGTTCCTTATTTAGAACCAAATAAAGAGTCCAGTCATCAGCCAGAAATACCCACAATGCCTCTTCTAACCGCAATCCCAGATAATCCGGGGTTATGAAATCTTTGTCTTATCGTCTCATCTGTATCTACCATCACTAACTCCAGCTCCTCTGGCATTTGCTCCATCAGCTCAGTACATCAGCGTGTTTGTAGGCTGTTTTATCTGGGTTAAACAGGCAGCCTGTTGACTATTCTGGGCGTTATTGCCACCTAGTGACAGGGGGGTTATTGCTCAAGCATGACAAAAAAAAAACACACTAAAAATTCTAGGTCCTCCAGCCTCTCACGCCTCCTTATTTGAGAAGCACTGACATAATCCACGATATATCAATATAGTTCATAACTTTAATGGACAGGATTCTAGGCGCAGCCAACGTGTGGAGGGCATCTGTTTTGGTGGCCTGAGGATCAGGTCTCCGCTTTTTGCAGATGATGTGGTCCTGTTGGCTTCATCAGAGCGTGATCTTCAGCTTTCACTGGAATGGTTCAAAGCAGAGTGTGAAACAGCTGGGATGAGATTCAGCCCCTCTAAATCTGAGACCATGGTCAACCAGATATTGCTGCTGTTGTGTCCTTGGGCAAGACACTGAACCTGCAGTGCCTGCTAGTGGTGGCCAGTGGCACCAGTGACCAGGGAGGGAAGGATGGGGCGCGAGATCAAAAGGCGGTTTGGTGCTGCATCTGCAGTGATGCGGGCATCGTACCGGTCGGTCGGGATCAGAGAGAGCTGAGCCGGAAAGTATGGCCCAATCCCAATACTCGCAATTTCCACCCTTGAGCCCTTCAATTGCGCAATCCCGACCAGGGGGGCGAGAACGTAGGGTGTCCCGATTCTCAAGTGCAGAAGTTGATCATGCCCCTTTTGCACCCTTGATCCGCACTTCACCCAAGTCTGCATTGATGTGGGTGAAGTGCCCACAATCCATTTCTGCAGGTGAACAGGCTCAAGTTCCTTTTCTGAAAAAATTTATTTTCTAATGAAAGTAGTTAATTTTAGGATGATTATGTGATGCTCTGATTGTTTTAGACAAAGCAGTAGTTAATTTAAATTTATTTCAAACAACGGTTTGGTTGTTTGAAAGTTGGTAAAGGTTTTTGAAAAAAGTATCACAGCGACCAGCATCGCAGCATGCATTGCGAACAATGACGCAATTCTGCCTGTCTCAATTAGCCAATTATTTGCACACTTGTGTACCACGCACTCGAAGCCTTACTGTGCACGTTCTCCAAGTGCACTTTGCTGAAAACCGCAGTGCAAGTATTGGAATTGGGCCCCAAGCTCTCGATTTAACGGTCAATCTATCACCTCACCTATGGTCACGAGATTTGGGTAGTGACCAAAAGAATGAGATCAGAAGCAAAATGGGTTTTCTCCACAGGGTGCTAAGGTTCTCCCTTACAGATAGGCTCGTCATCTGGTAGGGGTCAAGCCGGGCGTACACTGTGCGACTTTTTCACTTTTTTGAGCCGATTTTCCACTCGTGCGAGAATCCACGACATCGGGGCGAGTTTTGCGCCGAGCGGTCGTGTAGTGTACAGGGGGTTACGAGAGGCGATTAACACCACGTGACCAGCCGCCGATCAGCAGTCGTGAGGTCGCACGGACTTCTGGCGTGTTTAAAATTTCGCTCGTCCCTCGTGAGGATATCGCACTGTTGAAGCGGCGCTGCGAGCGGCTGCGACCCAAAAAGTATCAGAACCGCTCACGGCGCATGCGCAATCCTGCATCAACGCCGCTCGCTCGTTATTTCCCTAATAACACATGCTGTTCGTTTTTGTTTCTACACATTTTTTTTACTCACAAAGATTGTCAAGAAAGCGTGTTTGTCGTGTTCATGTCAAATTAAACTGATCACAAAACACAGATTTACTTTCTTTATTTCGTTTTCCTCATCCAATCCCCATAAATCCCTGTGTGTCCTCCTGCAGCACTCCCGAAGGACAACAGGCAAAACAAGACAAAAAGTCTGACGTGTTGAGTAAAAACTGCTATTTTTTAGCATATTTTTAGGGCCGACGTGTTGCTACCAGACGTACAGTGTGAGCAGTCAGGTCGCATGCGAGAACTGGGTCATGCAGTGTGAGCGCATGACTCGTGAGATCTGCTCTGCGAGGAAGTCGTACAGTTTGAGCTGAAGCTGAACGCTGCGAGTGAAAAAGTCGCACAGTGTCCGCCCGGCTTTAGTAGATCCAGTGCTCCTCCACTTTGAGAGGAGCCAGTTGAGGTGGCTCTGGCATCTGATTAGGATGCCACCTGGACACTTCTCTGGTGAGGTTTTATGGGCACGTCCAACCAGGAGGAGACCTAAAGGAAGACCCAGGGCACGCTGAAGAGACTATGTCTCTCGCTTGGCCAGGGAACGCCTTGAGATTCCCCGGGAGTAGCTGACCCAAGTGGCTGGGGAGAGGGAAGTTTGGGCCTCCCTGCTTAGGTACAAAATACAGTGATATTTCAACTCACAAATGAGTACCAGTACGCCTTTCCCCAAAATTTGTTTTTTAACCACTTCTGCAGAAGTCCATTAGGGGGCCCTTCTCATGACAATGAGCTAAAAACACCTGGTGAAGAAGAAGAGCACCAGGGACAACGTGGCAGAGTTCCACGGGGGAAAGAAAAGTATTAAAAGATTCACCAGCAAGTCCTAAAGTCTGGGCTCACTTTGGATTAGTTGTGTGTCGGGCTGCACGGTATTAGGAAAACCTGCGATATGCAATAACAGTGACTAATATTGCGTTGACGATATTACTTGCGATAAATAAAAACTTAATCCAGGAACAAAAATTATCAAAAACAAAAATATTTATAAGTGACAAAAAAATCATAAAAATGAGAAAAAGCAAAAGAAAGGAAAAAAGAAAATTAACAAGAAAAGACAATGAGCTAATCCCAGGAAAAGCAGAATCAGCAGAACAAAGCCAACTCAGGTGTTTGTAAACCATCAAAATTAAGTTTCGGGGGTGGGCATCTGACCTTTGAGAACCCACCCAATTGGCCAAATGGGTGAAGAGTTCTAGTTGATTTGTTAAAAAAACATCATGCTTCCGTTTGATTGACAGAATATATTATGTAGGGCTGTCGCGGTAACCGCAAAAATGAAATATCGCAATATGAAGACGCCCACCGCGCTGCATCATGCGCCACCGCGATTACTGAACTTGGTTCAACTCAATGATGCATGTTGAGAAGGATGGCTGCACTGGTATCAAAACGAAACGTTACTTCGCTCCTTTGGGAGCGCTTTGGTTTTCAGTACGTCAGCTGCTGCGCAGCCAGAGTCCTTGGCCGAGACGGAGCTGCCACCAGCGGCAAAAAATAAATAAATAATAAACGCTCGGAGACCTGCTGAAGTCCCGGACAAGCACTGCTTCTGCAACCGTCCCGAAGAGAGTTTGAGCCGAGCTGGAGCTCACTCGCTACCTGCAGGAGGAATGCATCCACCCTAAAGAACCCCCCTGACATGGTGGAGCAACAACCGAGAGAGATTCCCTTTGCTCGCCAGAGTCGCACGCAAGTACGTGTGCGTTAGTGCAACGAGCGCACCATCCGAGAGGCTTTTCAGTGTTGCTGCAAATGTTGCCGCCCCTCTCAGATCCTCTCTCAAACCGTAGTTAACATGCTGGTTTTCCTTGTAGGTAACAAGGACGTGACCGAGCTATAAATCACCGTCATCCGTGTGTGTGAAAGTGAAATGATAGTGCGCCCGCCCCCCGGCGCGCGCGCGCCCGGTACATGTAATTTTTTATGCTTGATTTTAAACAACTAAACAAAATGGGGACTTGTTTCTTATTTGTTAGATGCTGCAGCCAAATTTGCATTTAAAAGTTTAACCTTCTCCTGAATTTTGTTGTTTTTAAGTTCAGTCGGACTCCGACTGTCGGAGAAACAAACGTTACTGCGATCTGTGTTGTTACTGCCCTTTGATCTGCATTCAGTAAAGTGTTATAAAAGAAGGCATGGCAATTTTTAACCTTTTTTAAATGTGTAAACATTATGTTTAGATAGTACTGCAATAAAAAAAGGTCTGCAATAATATCGCACACCGCAATATTAAGCCACCCTGAATCACCGCAGGGGGAATTCCTCAACCGCGACAGCCCTAATATTATGTGTAGCAAACATTTGAGCTGACCATTACGATATTTATCTGTTCTTTGTGATATGTATATTGCGCATGCTGATATCGCGATAACGACATATTTACGATATATTGTGCAGCCCTAGTTGTGTGGATGGAACAAAGCCAGATGAAGACTATGTAGCGTGCAAGAACTGCCTCACAATGGCACGCTACGAACATTCACAGGAAAGGCTGTGCTGTTAGCTTGCCTGCACAGTCCGGCGTTACTTTTTTCAGAAAAAGCTCCGTTTTAACTCTACTGAAGTTGATAACACATGCCATCTCCGTGTACACCTATCTGTAAAACCTCATAGGTATGGAGACATGCAACGTCATTATTGGACGGACGGAGTCTAGCTCAATTTTCGAAACACACATTGAACGAGATGGAGAACGCAAGGTTGTGATTGGTGAGGATGCTACTTTTGTCAACAGCACGGCCACTGCACTTTGAAAAACAAAGAAAGCTGAAGATATGTAGCAGCAGACACAGAACAGCTTGTAGAAGTCTGCCAATGCCGGGCGTGTGCGTCTCTCCATTGTCGTGCTGACACAGAAGCATAAACTAGGCTTTAGTCCCTTTGTCTGTTCAGCATCGTCGAGAATGACAGATGTTGCTTTATGATGCACAACCTTGAACCCAGACAAATCATACCAAGCCAGACATTTCACTGACAAAGCAATTCCTGCCATGTACCGATAGACCAGGGCTAGATGAGAGAACTCGTGGCTAGGGCTGCAACAAACGATTATTTGGATAATCGATTAATCGGATGGGGTCTCGACACGATTAATCAATTAATCGGATTACATAGGGACATTTTTAAAAACTGCTAGGGAAACGTTATTTTTCTCCTTCCTTCACTTTATTAAACACAACATTATTAGAAAACAGTTCAATAGCAGAAAAACAACATGCCATCACCTAAATTGTCTTATAAGGCGTATAGACAGAGACCCTAAGCTACACCTATCTGTGACCTAAAATGCTTGGTCCAAGTTAAACAGCTTAAAGAGCAAGTCAACCCCTACCAGAGTCTAACTCCACTCCCGCTTCATGTTTGAAAAATGCAACACATGCTGTTGCCTGGCAGACCGAGAGGGCGGAGCCGCTAACAAATACACACACACTCAGGCTCACGACAGCATTGTGACATCATAATGTACCAGTTTACATCATATCATACTTCTTAGCCAATAGCGGTGGCAGATTTAAATTCAAATACAGTGCAGAGTTTTTACCTGACAACGGCACAACACTGCCAGTTTTAGGCAGAATATTTAAATTTGAACTAAGATGCACTGAAGTGCCAAATTATTGACGACACGTGTCTGCAGCACGATTAGACACTCGTTTATTTAGTTTATCAGCAAAAAAAAGTTTATTTGGGGGTGACTTGCTCTTTAAGGGCAATTCTCATCTGTTTTGTTTGATCTCATCCGTAGACATTTATTATAACTGGGGATGTCAAACAACTAATTTTTAAATGTAATTAAACATAGGCTGTGAATTAATTAAAATTAATCACTACCGTATTTCCAAAAATGACTGAAAAATACCAACTAAAACAAAAGTAAATGAATGCCATCCTCCTTGTGATGATGCCCTGGGCAACTGCCATAAAGTCACATCAAGAAATCCTGCTGATCATTCCAATGATCCCAAATAGACTCACATTAGGCCACATGAAAGCAACTGAACCCAAAAATATATTAACCAGTATATAACTGCTCTCTCACACAACACGCCTGCAGCAACAGTTAGGACTCCTCCCTCCCTTTTAAAAGCATTTTCGCTTCTGAGGACATTGTGGTTGTAAAACCACATGTTAGTAGTCTGGCCCCGGTGTGATCAACCAGTTTCTGCGGGAATGTGACGGCGGAACCGGTTCGCAGCGGCGCGAGTCCCCCCCCCCCGCCTATCTAATAGCGTCGCGCTTACAATTTTATGGACTTTTTTATACGAGCTTAGGGCATGTCTAGCCTGTGTAATAATCCGGGGCTTGGGTGAATCACTTTTGAAAAGTTTTTAACTTACCCGGACACAGAGCTCTCTCCCTCCTCGCTGATGATTCTGACATGCTTGCGTTTAAGACGCTGCATCATCACCGTAGTATCCCCGCGCCATGCTGTCTGACCTACAAACGTTGAATGTCTTCGCCTGATTTAACTGAAAATGCTCGCAAACTTTAGAAGTTTTTACTTTTTTGGAGTCTCGCTGCTTCTGCCATGTTCCTCTTACAAACACCTGCCGGCTCTCCACCGGTCTGCGCGCAACGGCGGGCGGGAGGGGAGGGGGCTTTTGGAAGAGTTGCGCAACACAACGAATCGATGACGCAATTCGTTGCCAACGCTTTTAGTAATCGATTTTCATCGAATTTATCGATTCGTTGTTGCAGCCCTACTCGTGGCTGTCTGTGGAAAGAAACATTAGTTTTTTATGGTTTAACTAAAGCCTTGTCTGCCTTTACACAACAAACCACATTTTTTTGCACTGAAGGTTTTATTTTCTTTGCTCTATGGGTCAGACTGCTGTAAACTTGGTTTAGTGGATTTTATTATTTAGGGACGTTCGTTCATGTTTTAGCGAGCCTTTTCACTGTGGCTACCAACCAAAGTTCTGATTATTCTGGATTTGTAGAGAGATTAGTCAAACCACGCCCTCACCTAGTCAGGAAATCGCTACAGAAAGCAGTGGGGCCAAAATACAGAGTGTAATCGTCTGAGCAGACGATGCAAATGCATCATGAGTTTTGCTTAACATGATGGATTGTTTTCTCTGAAATTTTGGAGAGCTTTCTTGATTGCAGATACCTAACTGGACTTTTGTGAAATCTACAAAGTCTGGAAAAGCATCCAAAGCCCTTATTTTTCCATATTGCCCACCCTTAACTTAAATATTACTCTCCATGGAGAACATTTTATTTGCAGTTAACAGCGGTGAATGTTGCACGTCTGAATCATTTAAAGATGGTGTCTCTTCACACTTAAAATTGGTTAGGGTTAGGTAAAAGCTAGTCAGAAAAGCAGCAATGGACATCACATTACTAAACTTGTGAGCTCTGTCTGTTAGATGGTCACAACTTTTCTCAGTGTTTAGTATTTGCTGTGACACCCTAACCCTAAAAGAGTTGATAATAGAGACCTTTTCGTCCTCATCTCTTCCAAAAACAGAATGAAATCTTGTTCCATACCTGCTGCAAAGCTGGCCTGAGCAGTGGAAACTGGGCTGGAACACTCCGTGTCTCTGTCAGTCACCAGGGGGGAGGCAAAGCCCACCAGACCATTGTAAACGCTAGATGAGGGCGGAGACGGACACAGAGAGGTCAGAAACAGTGGAAATTAGGTGTGTGTTTCCCCTGGCACTCTGTTTGAGTGCTTGAGTGTGTGTGTGAGTGTGTGTGTGCGTGTGTGTGTGTGTGCGTGTGCGTGTGCGTGTGCGTGTGTGTGTGTGTGTGTGTGTGAGAGGTCTAACTGATAAAGCTCACCTGGCCTAACCTCACATTCCTTTGCTATCTGGGTCCGGGTTGCGGGGGCAGTATTCTAAGTAGGGCCTCCCAGGCAATCGTTTCCCCGGCCACGCCCGCCAGCTCCTCAGATGGGACACCCAGGCGTTCCCTGGCCAACCTAGAGATGTATTTCCTCCAGGTAGTCCTGGGTTGACCCTGGGGCCTCCTGCCAACAGGACATGCCCAAAACACCTTCCGAGGGAGGTGTCCAGGAGGCATCCTGACCAGATGCCCGAACCACCTCAACTGGCTCCTTTCGATGCGGAGGAGCAGCGGTTCTACTCCGAGTCCCTCCCAGATGTCAGAGTCCCTTACCCTAGCCCTAAGGCTGAAAGTGGTCACCCTGCAAAATCAACTAATTTCGGCCGCTTGTATCCGCAATCTCGTTCTTTCGGTCATTACCCAAAGCTCATGACCATAGGTGAGGATTAGGATGTAGATAAATGGCCTGTATTTGATATAGCGCCTTCTAGAGTCATGGAACCCCCCAAGGCGCTTTACAACACAATCAGTCATTCACCCATTCACACACACATTCACACACTGGTGGGGATGAGCTACAATGTAGCCACAGCTGCCCCGGGGCGCACTGACAGAGGCGAGGCTGCCGAGCACTGGCGCCACCGGTCCCTCCGACCACCACCAGCAGGCAACATGGGTTAAGTGTCTTGCCCAAGGACACAACGACAAAGACAGACTGAGCGGGACTCGAACCAGCAACCTTCCGATTACGGGGCAAGCACTTAACTCCTGTGCCACCGTTGACCGGTAGATCGAGAGCCTGGCTTTCTGGCTCAGCTCCCTCTTCACCACGACAGATCGGTTTAGAGTCCGCATCACTGCAGACGCCGAACCAATCCGCCTGTCGATCTCCCGATCCCTTCTTCCTTCACTTGTGAACAAGACCCTGAGATACTTTAACTGCTCCACTCTCTCCCGACCCAGAATAGGCAAACCACCCTTTTCCGGTCGAGAACCATGGTCTCAGATTTGGAGGTGCTGATCCTCATCCCAATTGCTTCTCACTCGGATGCGAACCTACCCAGCAAGAGCTGAAGGTCAGAGCTGGATGAAGCTAGGAGGACCACATCATCCATAAAAAGCAGAGACAAGATTCTCTTTCCACCAAACTCGACACACTCCACACCACGGCTGTGCCTAGAAATTCTGTCCATAAAGGTAATGAACAGAACCGGTGACAAAGGGCAGCCCTGGCAGAGTCCAGCCCTCACCGGGAACAGGTCCGACTTACTACCGGCTATGTGGACTATACTCACGCTCCTCTGGTAAAGGGACTGAAAGGTCCTTAACAAAAGCCACCCACCCCATACTCCTGGAGCGTCCCCCACAGGGTGCCTCTGGGGACACGGTCATAAGCCTTCTCCTAATCTACAAAATACATGTAGACTGGTTGGGCTAACTCCCATGCCCCCTCCTTCACCCTTGCAAAGGTATAGAGCTGGTCCACATTTCCACGACCAGGACAAAAACCACATTGCTCCTTCTCAAATCGGGATTCAACTATTGACTGGACCCTCCTCTCCAGTACCCTGGAGTAGACCTTTCCAGGAAGGCTGCGGAGTGTGATCTCCCATAGTTGGAACACACCCTCTGGTCCCCCTTTTTAAAATGGGGACCAGCGATAAAGCTTAAAAATAAAATACTTTCATTCCAAATCTGATCAAGTTGGACTTTTTTCCCCTTTTTCTTAAACAGAAATTACACTGACCAAAAATGTAAATGCAACACTTGTTTTTGCTCCCATTTTTCCGAGCTGAACTCAAACATCTGAAACTTTGTCTACATGCACAAAAGACCCACGACTCTCAAACATTGTTCTGAAATCTGTCCAACAAACAGACCAATGCCACAGATGTCGCAGCATTTGAAGGAGCGTGCAACTGGCATGCTGACTGCAGGAATGTCTACCAGAGCTGTTACCCGTGAAATGAATGTTCATTTCTCTACTATAAGCCGCCTCCAAAGGACTTCATCTGCCACGTGGACCTCAAGGGATAAACCGTCAATCCTGCTCAATGGCCAACTTTCCTCGCGGGGCCACCCATAAAGACAGTGGGAGGGTTAAATATCTGGACGTAGCATGTTTTAGCGGAGTCAGTTCAGAGTGAATGCCCGGACACAGAGCTCTACCGTCAGCATGAGAGAAAGGACGTGTGATTAGGTGACTCAATGGTACGGCTTTTTGTAGGAAAAACTTTCAGGTATAGGTGTTGTTTGACCTCACTGAGGCAGCCTAATTCAAATTGATGGATAAAAATGATAAATCACCCAGCCTTAATGTGTGTGTGAGTGTGTGTGTGTGTGTGTGTGTGTGTGTGTGCGTGTCAGGGTATCTGCAGGTTTAAGGGAGCCAAATTTAAGACTTTTTAAGAACTTTTTTAAGGCCACTTTGACCAAATTTAAGCTATTTTTAAAAGTAAATTTAAGCTATTATTTCCAGCTATTGCCTGGAACCGGCGCTAACCACGTCACGAACGTGTGATTGGCCATCCAGTTACCATTAAACTTGCACTTCTCCATGGCGCAAACTCCCACTAGCTTAACCAGCTAATGTGCTCATCTAAAAATAGCCCCCTTTCACAACCAACTGAATGTGTACGGTTCCGCTTACGCCAATGTCATACACAAAAAATGCTGAGTACTAACTAGAAATTCATGAAAATTTTATAGAAATAAAAGAATCTTGTTTATTGGGTCTTTGGTAATTTAAGACCTTTGGAAACTGTAATTAAGGATAATTTGTAATTTTTAAGGATGTACCTCTGACTCTGTGTGTGCAGCTCCTTTAGGGTAGCGGGGATCTCCTCCAGCAGATCAAGCTGCTCTTGGTTGCGATGCTGCCCGCTGGTTTGGACCACCGTGAAGAGGACCAGCTGGATATTGTCCTGCCAGGCTTTGTACTCAAACAGGAAATGACGTACGCTGCCCTCGTATGCCACCTCTTCACCATCTGCCAGTGCTGCCTCCTCATCCTGTAGGACAGAACCAATACACAATCTCAGGATTTCATTCTCCTCCCTTTTGGAGCACTTGTGTTGAGAGTTTTGTTTAAAAGTGATTGACATGTTTAAACACAGAGCTAATGGGACAGCACTGCAGCTTGCTGTGAGTTGGACCCTGTGTACCTTTGACATGGCCCTCAGCAGGTGTTTGACATCAGCCAGTAAGCGGTTGTGGTTTGAGAGAATTGTTTTAATGGTGTCGACCAGCAGCTGCAGCGTCTCTCCACAGGCCTCCAGGTGCTGCTCCCGATCCTCCTGAGTTCTCCGTTCCAGACTCAGCTCTTCCTCCAGCTGTCTCTGGGAACAGTTCAGCCAGTCCGGACTGCCAATTGGCATGTCTGCCACAGGACCCTGTCAAAGCAGAGTTCATCTGAAAACCTGCTGCTGTGTGACTTTTCAGTTTTACATTTTGATCTTGAACTTTTGCTGGTTTATAAACTAGAAGCGTCGTGTTTGGAGGCTGAACTCACCAGCCTGTGGAGCAGCCGGAGCTCCAGTGGAGACACTGTGCTGCTAAACTGGGCAGCATAAGAGCATGTTTGCTGGCAGCGTTTAAGCAGGTCAAACAGGGCTGCATCCATGCTGAGAGCATCGGGGCATCGGGTCCGAAGACCTTCAAAGTTAAGAATGGTGGAGCACAAGAAGGTGACCTGAAAAAGACAAAAACAAAAAGATTATTTTGCTGAACGTTGGCTAACTTAGAGCTGTGGGTGAAGTCTCAGACCAGCTGAAGCTACCTGGTTGGTGCGCTGATTGTCTCGAGCCACTGTGGCTCGACGGTCTCTGATGGTCATCTCAAAGTCCTGCAGGACGGGCGCCAGTGCTGGGTTTGCTCCACCGGCCCATTTAAGACGCTGCTCAATGCTAGCCTCAAGAGATGCTAGCTTCTCCTGCAGACAGTCGGAGCCAAAGAGGCTGTTAATGCACTTCTTCTAAAGAGCCAGCTGCTGTAAGAACAAGTTCTACCCAACAATTGATGGATTCGGTGCCTTGGACTGTCCGTGTTTGGCTTCTCCACAGGCAGGCTAAAACCAAGACTACAGCAATAAATAACACAAGATTTACAAGAAGATAGACATCTAACCACCAGACGAGGACTGCTGTTGACATACAGCTGGAGACTAAAACTGATGGTTCCCGCTGGAACAAGGGAGTTCTGCTTTATTGACCCTTTGCAGGTGATGTCACACTGCTCATGGGCCCACCCCCTTGGCCATGACGGTAAGAATACTGTTTGCACAGGTTAAAACTCAATCAAAGCTAAAGAAAACCAGCCAGTTTGTAGCCTTTAACCTCTTTTATTGATAAGATTTCACAGTAAAATGCTGCAGCTTGCTACGTGGTTGGCTTCATCAACCAACAAGGATGGAAACTAAACTTGTCTTTTTTTTTTTTACTTTGATGGAGACAGAAAATGGGAATGAACTGCAGCAATCAAACGACCTGGCTGCCCTCCTGGTAATTTAGGACATGCAGTGAACACGTCTTGCTGGGTAAGATTAGCATTCCTGAAGAAGACATGGGCTGACGGTGGCGATAATCCTACATGTGCGTTACCGTCCACTACTGAGAATTACAAGATATTTACTATAATAATTTGGTACTAATGTAGGACTACATGTGGCAAAAAAAAGATAATTATTTATTTTGCATGATGAGCATCGCTCGCTGTTATGAGATATCTTGTCTCACCCCGGTGTGATAGTAGTATCTGACCCTGTCTCACCCCGGTGTGATAGTAGTATCTGACCCTGTCTCACCCCGGTGTGATAGTAGTATCTGACCCTGTCTCACCCCGGTGTGATAGTAGTATCTGACCCCGTCTCACCCCGGTGTGATAGTAGTATCTGACCCCGTCTCACCCCGGTGTGATAGTAGTATCTGACCCCGGTGTGATAGTAGTATCTGACCCTGTCTCACCCCGGTGTGATAGTAGTATCTGACCCTGTCTCACCCCGGTGTGATAGTAGTATCTGACCCCGTCTCACCCCGGTGTGATAGTAGTATCTGACCCTGTCTCACCCCGGTGTGATAGTAGTATCTGACCCTGTCTCACCCCGGTGTGATAGTAGTATCTGACCCCGTCTCACCCCGGTGTGATAGTAGTATCTGACCCCGGTGTGATAGTAGTATCTGACCCTGTCTCACCCCAGTGTGATAGTAGTATCTGACCCCGTCTCACCCCGGTGTGATAGTAGTATCTGACCCCGTCTCACCCCGGTGTGATAGTAGTATCTGACCCCGGTGTGATAGTAGTATCTGACCCCGGTGTGATAGTAGTATCTGACCCCGGTGTGATAGTAGTATCTGACCCCGGTGTGATAGTAGTATCTGACCCTGTCTCACCCCGGTGTGATAGTAGTATCTGACCCTGTCTCACCCCGGTGTGATAGTAGTATCTGACCCCGTCTCACCCCGGTGTGATAGTAGTATCTGACCCCGGTGTGATAGTAGTATCTGACCCTGTCTCACCCCAGTGTGATAGTAGTATCTGACCCCGTCTCACCCCGGTGTGATAGTAGTATCTGACCCCGGTGTGATAGTAGTATCTGACCCCGGTGTGATAGTAGTATCTGACCCCGGTGTGATAGTAGTATCTGACCCCGGTGTGATAGTAGTATCTGACCCCGTCTCACCCCGGTGTGATAGTAGTATCTGACCCCGTCTCACCCCGGTGTGATAGTAGTATCTGACCCCGGTGTGATAGTAGTATCTGACCCCGGTGTGATAGTAGTATCTGACCCCGGTGTGATAGTAGTATCTGACCCCGGTGTGATAGTAGTATCTGACCCTGTCTCACCCTGGTGTGATAGTAGTATCTGACCCCATCTCACCCCGGTGTGATTGTAGTATCTGACCCTGCGACAAAAACTGGTAAGGATCTGGACTTTTTAAAAATCAGCTCCCAGTTAAATAAACACTGTTTATCTTGTAATGTTATAAATCCAGCGGGTGAATTCTGGCAGGTTGGCAACCTGTTTACATCTGTGTGAACAGCATGCAGGAGAACCTAAGCTAACGCTCATAAGCTAGCTAACCATACTATACCATACCAATTTATCTATAAAGCACCCTTTCAAAATAGCATGGCAGCTAACCAAAGTGCTGTACATAAAAGAGCCAAATGCTTGAACAAATCAACAAAACACAATGAAAGCATGAAAATCAGGTAAAATACATAAAAACGTAGCATAAATAATCAAGGATAAAAATTCCTACTAAAAACAATAGAATAAGAGAACAGTTAACAGCACTACCAAAAATAAAAATAATGTGACGAATGATAAAAACGAGGGATCAGGTATTTTTGCCCTCGAGTCAGAGTCATTTGATTTTGAGAATATGCCGATTCTGGGTCCCGATCCGACACTTTCGATACATAAAAAAATAAAGAAAGAAAGAAAGAAAAGGGAGAAACCGTTCCAGAATGTTCCTTATTTTTTATTTAATTACCTTTTTATTTTAATTTTTAACAGCAGATCACTTCTGTGAGGTAGCTTGAAGAATCAAGTAATAAATAACATAAATTCTTCACTTTTGGACTTTATTGCAAATATAAAAAGTCTAATATAAAAACAGAGAGCACTTCAACTTAAAATACCTGGCAGGGGTCTATTTTGCCTCGGCCCCCAAAATGCTTAGATACGTCCCTAGGTATGGGACGGAGTTTTGAAGATGATCTGAATTGTATCAACTATATAAATACTACATGCTGATAAGTTATTGCTTTATACAGGTACAAACGTGTAGTGGGATCAATCTACCTACATTTTATTTTTCTAAGAACTTTGTTTTGTTTTCTTGGTTTTTATTTTCCCATCTTCCTGTCCTGTCTGTCTCTGATCTTCCTGTCCTGTCTGTCTCTGATCTTCCTGTCCTGTCTGTCTCTGATCTTCCTGTCCTGTCTGTCTCTGATCTTCCTGTCCTGTCTGTCTCTGATCTTCCTGTCCTGTCTGTCTCTGATCTTCCTGCAGCTCCCAGTCCTCCAGAAAAACTCCTGCCTGCTTCCTTCTTCACCTCACAAGTTACTTTTTAACTAGCAACTGCAGCGCGAGCGCGTCCACACGTCATGCTCAAATCCAGACAGAACTTACCAGAGAGAAAATGAATTGACACGAATGACTGTGTGTTAATTATATATTTTTTGGTGACGCCACTTAGAAACTTAGAAAATGTTACTGTGGCCGTGTGCAGAACGCAGCTGGAGTTCATGAATAATCAGCGGTCTGCCTGCCGCTCTCTGCCCAAAGGAATCCCGCTACTCTGAGTCCATATAAATAATATAATAAAGGTAGAAACTGGATCTCTTTGTGCTCCTTCTGGGTGTGTAAGTTAAGGGCATCAGGGGAGCCTGACAACCTTCAAGGAGAACCAAGTTGCTCTCCTGTAATTTGAGCCCAGTATCCGCGTCCGGATAGGGGCTTGGATCGGGAAGTAAAGCCCGAGTCACGATGAGTCTGAAACCACGTGATCGGGGCCATTTCCGATCATGTGATCGGATCGGGACATCCCTAATAAAAACCATTTGAAATGGCACAAATAAAACCAAAAAAGCTACAAGATGGTGCAAGGTGTTCAAAGTGAGCTACTGAATCATATAAACTAAATTAGGAAAAATTAACCCGGTGCTGGACTTTCATGTAAGGCGTCACTGAGGGAAGGCAGTACTGATAAAGTGTGTTTTAAGGGCCGACTTGAATCTGCTAACAGAGGGAGCCAACTTCTGTCTACACTGCTCTCTATGAGCCCCACTTAGGTGTGTTTGATCTTCCCACTAGTGAACTGGGCTTGAACCAGTAGAAACCAGCCTAAACTGGCAACAAACACAGCCTCAGTCGCCACTTTTTCTCTCCGTTCAACACTCCTGTGATTCACTGTTGCCCCACCTAGGTGAGCTACTTCTTCCAGTAACTGAGCTGGGCTTAAACTGGTGGAAGGCATGCTAAACATCACAAAAACCATCTCAGGCGCTACTTTTCCCTTTGTTCAATGCTTGTTTGGCTCACTGTTAACTATGCCCCCAATATGGTGGACTCATATGAACCGGTGCAAAGGCTCAATGTCACCATCCTAAAGGAGAGATCACCTCCTATCCTGGGTGGGTTCTTCACAGCTAGATGCTTGATTAGTGTATGAGGGGAGTTCTACAACATAGAACTTGTTGTGGGTGTTTCTACAAACCTGAACAGCAATAATGGCTCCTTCGTCCTGACTCAACTTGTACAGCTTCTTCTTCATGTTGCTGAGGATCACAGAGCGAGGAGGAACGTTGACACTTAACGGCTGATTACTGGGGCCCAGGACATCCTCATGCTGCCACTGGAGGAGCACACACACACGCACGCACGCACGCACACACACACACACACACACACACACACACACACACACACACACACACCGTTAGAGGGATGATCATTTTGACTCACGTTTAAGGTGTTTCTGCTGTTATTCTTAAAGTCAACATCGCTACTGTTAATTGAAGAGAGTGCTGCTTTTTGACCGCTCTGCTAGGCAGCCTCAGAGAAGAAATCTGTATAAAAGAACAACCAGCAGACTCCGTGGTCCCGCTTCTTAAACTGAACACAAATAACATTCAGGCTAATACAGGCTAACCCGGCATAACTAGTCAAGAGTTTCAGCGGAGGACGATAGCTACAGTCCTAACCCTAGCTCAAACTGTTCAAAACTACTTTAAACGCTAACTGCATGTGTGTGTGTGTGTGTGTGTGTGCATACCTGAAACATAGCAGTATGCAACTGGCTCCTCTGCAGACTGGCCTTGGCAGCCTCCAGGTTTATGTCCAACCTCCTCAGCAGGTCGAGCTTCTTCCAGGCTGTGTCGTAGGAGGAGGCCAGCACCGTGGCTCTGTTCAGCAGCAGCTGAGAGACTCGTCCTGATGTTAGGTTCTGCTCTACTGCATTCTTACAAAGCTCATCTAGAGAGACCTTCAGAACCACAACACAAAGCCACCTGAGCACTAACATGAACACTCCTACACACCGTGGAAACAAGCTGAAAAGGTGAACCAGGTATTCTACCTTGATCTCTGCACCGAAGTCTTTAGCCTCCACCTGAGCCACAACATCCAGGCCGAGAGCAGAGAGGGTGCTGCACAGGGCTATACCCATGGCTTGGCTTGGCAGACCCATTAGCATCAGGCGAACAAACTCAGCGGTGAAGGCCTTGATAGGGCGGGTCATCTGCTCCTCACTCATTACCGCCACACCAGATCCTGCAGCACCGGGTCGGTGGAACAGGGGCTTCCCTAAACCAACAGGTCCGTTTGTGGTGAGCAACTCCTCAGCGGGAGGGCAGGTGCCTGTGGAGAGTACAGGCTAAATTATCAGCCAACTCCCTGAAAACCACCAGGTCTGACTCAACAGCTTAAAGAAAACAGTCCATTTGATGAAGCTTGTATTCCTTCTAGACCCGGACACGATCATTTCTACTGTCTTTTATTTACAAGTCATTTGTAACCGCTGGTTTCTGACGGTCACGCTCACGCAGACGAATGTTGGTTCTTTTTCTAACTTCGTTTGGTGTTTCACTGTGGGGAATCGCCCTGGCGTGACCAACTACGGAAGCTCCAATGACATCATGGCTGTCCCTGACAGGCTGGTTGCACCGTGCCCAGGCTCCGCCCACCCAGTATATACACAGCCAACCAACCCCTCCTACTCATTCTCGCTTTCTTCCCGTGAGAAACTACACTTTGCTCCCTCAGCGATTTTCAGGCTATCTTTAGTTAGCTGCTTAACTGTTCCCAGGCGTACCGTCAGGATACGTCGCCGAATGCAGTCCCGACGCAGTCTGGATTTGAGCTGAGTAAGTGCTTCTAAGTCACTTGTCACACTTCACTAGGAATAGTCAACGCGTCACGGCGAACTGCTCCTACGGCTACTCGGTTGTCATTGACGGAGTAGTATTAGCGAGTGTGGCTCAAGCTAACGGGTTGAGGCGAGCTTGTCCTGTGCTTATTTAGCATTTATTTGCTAATGAGCTACTTTGTTGCAGCTAACGTGTCACGACGAGTTGCCCTACATATGAAATATAGTTTTAGTTGCAGACTTACACCTGCTAACTAGCTTGCTAACGCTTTTTCAGGCTAACTTGTCACAACGAGTCAGATTGTCAGCTATGGCTTCCATCCCTACCCCGACGGGCGGGTCGGAACCGAAGGCTAAAGAGGCCGCATCCCGCCTGTGCCCGGCGTCATGTGGGGCTTCCATTTCAGGCAGGGACCCTCATCCTATGTGCATAGCTTGCATGGGTGCTGCTCACGCCCAGGCATCACTGGCTAACCCGCAGACATGCCCTCACTGCTTCTCCATGCCTGAGAAGATAAGGGAAAGGAGGCTTAGAGTGGTAACGGCCGGGACCCAGGCCTCGGCTCGGGCACGCCTGTAGATGCAGGTGACAACCATCAGCCGCGAGCCTCCACAAGCTGGGTGGATATGATGGAAGAGGAGCCCCCGCTACCACCTCTGTTCGAGGGGCTGGTGGACAGCGGGCTGCTCGATGCGGGTGATGAGGAGGCTGGAGGTGATGCAAACTCAGACCTCCTCGACTTGGACATAGAAGAGGAGGAAGAGGATTCCACCTTCCCAGCTCAACACTCTAGGCCGTCTAGCGGCAATGGGGTGGCATCACTGGGGGTCGCCGATCTGTACAAGGTTTGCAGACGAGCAGCGGCAAAGCTCAACATTCAGTGGCCTGCAGCCCAAGGGGCAGAACAAGACCTGTATGATGGTAAGAGGCTCCCACTATCCTCTTCTCCACCCAAGCAGCTCTTGCCGGCTGTCCCAGCATGCATGAGAGAAACGAGCCATTACTGGTCTAGCCCATTTAAGAGCAAATTCCCCAACAAGGGATCCTCCAAACTGGAGGTGCATGGGATGGGGGAATTGGGGCTGGCCGAACCCCCCAGCGGTGGAGCCTTCAGTGGCATACCACCTTCATCCCAACCGCAGATCCATGTCAGCATCATCCAGCATCTCTCTCCCATCTAAAACGGATCGTCTCACGGCATCCATTTTTCAGAGGATGTACAAATATGCTGGCCAATCTGTGTGTTCCCTCAACGCGGTTACTCTCTTGTCAGCTTATCAAGGAGAAATCCTGGAGGAAATGGGTCGTTAGCTGGACTCTGGGGCGCCTAACCAGGCTTTATGGGATGAAATCTGTGTGGTGAATGATCTCATCCTGCGCTCTTCAGAGGAGCAGTCCAGGGCTGTGGATATGTGATGGGATTGGCGATTTCGGGTGAGAGAGCCTTGTGGCTAAACCTGTCAGGCCTAGGTGACACCCAGAAAGCTGATGTCATGAATGCAGCATATGACCCTACCAAAGGTCTCTTTGGCCCTGCCTTGGAGAAGATGACTGAGACAAGTACCTGCAGAAAGCAGGAAGGTGAGGCCTTCAATCTCTGCTTGCCTCGTAAACATAACCCTCAGCCACCTCAGGCACCCAAGCCTGGGTTTGCGGCAGCGGCCTCAGCGGCAAAGGGTCAACAGGGTGGGGCTAGACTACAGCGATCAGCAGGTGGTCAGCCAAACAAGGCGGAGAACCCTCGCCCATGGGAGAAGCACTCTTTTGTAGCAGCAGCCACCAGGAACCGCTCGTCTCACCCCAGCGAGGGCTCTTGCTTCTCCTCTCCGAAAGAAGAGGTTTTCTGAGGAAACAGACCTCTGTGTTCAGGGTTCAGACACTCCTGTGGTTCCAAGCCCAGGAGGAGTTTTTCTAGCTCCTCCCACTTCGGTTCAGAGAGACGAGTGTGTGGAGCAGAAAACGCAGTGTCACCAAACACTTTTCAGTTTTCAAATGAGCAAACAGTCAGTGTCACCGAGCCCTTTGTTCCCAAATGTGTGCAAACATGTTCATGGGGATCGTTTAACAATAAAGACAGCCTTTCTGCAGCCAGGCATTCAGCCAAGGGCAGACGGCTCCCCACAAAAAATCACAAACAAACCCCATCAGGTCCCTCTGCGCCCAGCAGACGAGGCCCGCCAGGGGTTTTATTCGCGCTACTTCCTCATTCCAAAGAAGTACAGGAAATCTCTCCGTCCCATTCTCAACCTGCGCGTGTTAAACAAACACGTACGCAAGTACACTTCGAGAATGTTGACTCACATAACACTCTGCTGTTCTGTCTGCCCAGGAGATTGGTTTGTCACAATCGATCTCGACGCCTATTTTCAAATCTCTATTTATCCTCCACAGAGGACATTTCTCAGGTTTGCCTATCAGGGAACAGCCTACAAGTTTCAAACCAACCCGCTCGGGCTCTCATTAGCACCGAGGGTGTTCACCAAGTGTGTGGAGGCGGCGCTTTCCTCACTGAGGACTCATGGGATCAGAATTTTCTCTTACATAGACGATTATCTGATTTGCACTCCCTCCCGGGAGCAAGCAGCCAGCGATGCGCTGGTGGTGTTGAACCATCTGACCGACCTGGGGTTCAAAATAAACTGGACAAAGAGCAGTTTATTCCCCAGACAGTGCACAGAATATCTGGGTCTTCAGATAAACTCTCTCTCTTATCGCATTTCGCTGTCAGAAGAGAGGATTGCGTCCTTCACACAGTGTGTCGCACATTTTCAGCTAGGAATCCATGCATCGTACAGACTTTGCATGCGCCTTCTCGGCCTCATGGCATCGATGATTTCTGTGGTGCGACTGGGGCTTCTTATGATGGGAGATGTTCAGCGGTGGGTGAGGTCGTTAAGACTGTGCTCCCGCCGTCATCTCCACCGCAGAGTGAAAATAACTCCGGCGTGCATGCCGGCTCTCCAGCCTTAGAGAGACTGAGCAGTTCTCACAATTGGGGTTCCGCTAGGAGCGGTGGTGTCCAGAGTTACCATGACGACTTACAGGTTGGGGGCCACCTTGATGGGGAAAGTAGTGAACGGTGTTTGGTCACGCAGTTTGAAACGGGTTCACATAGATGTGCTGGAACTCCTAGCAGTGTTTCTAGCTTTAAAGCACTTCCTGCCCTACTTAAGGGACCGTCATGTCTTAGTGAAGACAGACAACACCACAGTGGTAGCTTATATCAACCGTCAGGGCGGGACACGCTCTCTACAGCTGCACTCACTAGCCAAGGAAATAACTGTGTGTTGCAGCTCCAGACTCCTCTCAGTCCGCGCAACACTTTGCCTCATGGGAAAGCGCCCACGGTCCACTCTTCTTCTCCCTGACAGACGCGGATGCGCCTCTGGGAGTCGACGCATTGGCTCACCAGTGGCCGAGAGTGCTGCTGTATGCATTTCCTCCTCTCAGTCTGATTTCCTCCATTCCAATAAGAGTAAGGGAACAGGGCCTGTCCATATGATCTTGGTGGCTCCATTGTGGCCATCCAAGACGTGGGTGGCAGAAATAATCCAGATGCTTTGGGACAGACCGTGGCCCCTGCCTGTCTGCAGGGATCTCCTGTCCCAAGCCAGGGGAGAGATTTATCACCCTCACCCAAACCGCTTGTCTCTGTGAGCCTGGCCTGTGAGAGGTGGAATCTGAGCGTGGCAGGCCTGCCCCCAAGTGTCATTGACACCATTCAAAACTCTAGGGCCCCCTCAACTCGCTCTCTTTACAGCTGTAAATGAAGGGTTTTTGTGGTGTGGCTTGAAGAAAAACATGTTATCCCATTTCAGTGCTCTGTGGTGGATGTACTCTGTTTTTGCAGAGTCTGATAGACAAGAGTAAAGCTTTCTCTACTATTAAGGTTTCTCTGGCTGCAATTTCTGCATGCCATGTGGGGTTTGGTGACAAACCAGTGGGGCAACACCCGTTAGTGAGTCACTTCATGAAGGGTGCTCGCTGTAAGCTACCGGTCTTTAGGCCACTGGTACCACTGTGGGACCTCTCTCTTGTTCTGGAGGCCCATCAACCTTTTGAACCAGTAGATGGGGCTGGATTGAAATTTCTCTCTTTACAAACTGCACTGCTCTTAGCTTTAACTGCAGCAAAGAGAGTGAGTGACTTTCAGGCATGGTCAGTCAGTCCCTCGTGTATACGGTGGGCCCCTGGCTACACTAAAGCGTGTCTGCGGCTCAGTCCAGCTTTTGTGCCAAAAGTAATGGAGTCGTCTTATAGCTGCTCTCCTGTGGAGCTGCTGGCTTTTCACCTACCTCCTTTTTCCTCAGCAGAAGAGCAGAAGCTTCATTGTCTCTGCCCTGTTCGAGCTTTAAAGGTTTATATGGACTGCTGGTCTCAGAAAATCAGAGCAGTTGTTTGTTTCTTGGGCCACGGCCCATAAGGGGCAAGCCTGTGTCTCGCCAGAGACTGGCACACTGGATTGTAGAAGCAATCAGCCTTTCATATAGGTGCAAGGGTGTTGAACCCCCTGTGGGAGTGAGGGCTCATTCTACAAGGAGCATGGCCACATCTTGGGCCCTGTTTCGTGTTGTGTCAATCCAGGATATTTGTGCAGCAGCTAGCTGGGCCACACCGCAAACTTTTGAGCGGTTTTACAGGCTGGATGTGTCTCAACCTTCACTGGCGCATTCAGTGCTGGAGGCAGGATGCACAGCATCTGCTTAGTGGTTAAGCTGAATTTTGCTGCAGCTCGCTTCGGGATGGACATGCAATCCGGGAGTGGGCCATATCTCCCAAAGTGAAACACCGAACGAAGTTAGAAAAAGAACGTAGGGTTACGTTATGTAAACCCCGGTTCTTTGATAACAGAGTGAGGTGTTTCACTAACAATTACCTTCTTGCATTAACGGTAAGAAATCGTCCGAATGAGTAGGAGGGGTTGGTTGGCCGTGTACATACTGGGTGGGCACAACCGGTCTCATTGGATCTTCTGTAGTTGGTCACACCAGGGCGATTCCCGTAGTGAAACACCTCACTCTGTTATCAAAGAACCGGGGTTTACATAACGTAACCCTACATTAGTGTTGCTGCATCTTAAGCCTGGTTTATGCTTCTCCGTCAGCTCCGCAAGGGACAGACACGCACAGATTGACGGAAGCATTTTGCTCTCATACTTCTCCGTCTCCTGGAGAGTGTTGCAAAGCAATTGCCCGGCAGGACCACAGAGGGCGTAACGCTGTTCTGTGGTATCCTGTCATGTATCGGTCCAAGATCGTGTGTTTATATTGTGTTTTTTGTGTATATGAGACTTTAACACGGACATATTTGTCTCTCATTCTCCCACCTCATAATGCGCTCGCCACCTCTAAACCCACGTTTCCTGTCATTTCCGTCCACAAATAAAACGCTTGCTGGATATCTTTTCACTCCTCCAGTCACGGGAGAATTAAACGTTCATGTTTTTAGAGTTTTTTTCGCGAGGTATTCTTCAAGCTTCTCCGTGTCTGCCGCTAGTTATCCTCGGCTCTCTTTGCAATGGCGGCGCTGTAAACAACAGCGGCGTCCTGACCAATCACAAGCTTGCGTAATCCGTCTCGTTCGACGGATGTTTAAAAAAGTGGGCTCGACTCCGTACGTACTTGCGTACTTGCATGCCTGCTGGAGCCCTACGCAAGGACGGATAATGGCGTTGCATGTCTCCGCACTGACGCAGACGGAGAAGCATAAATCAGGCTTAGCTGTTGACTGCTCCAACTGTCTCTATTTCTGCAGCTTAGTAACAAAAACGCTCCTCACTCCAAGCAGTTTGCTTTTTTAAGTTCTTTTAAATCTGCTGTGTTAAAACATTTTAACGCACTTCCCCCGGCATGCTTGCATCACTCACAGAAGGAGTGATAGCAACACTGAGTGCGTTTACATGCAGCCAGTAACCCTTTTAAAACCCGAATATTCACAATAACCCGGTTCCGCAGGTCCATGTAAACACCGCCAAAAACCCGGATATGCTCATAACCCGGTTACTACACCTGGGGTAACCCTTTTCTAACCCGAATGTTTGGTTGTGTAAACGCATATCGGGATATCCCCATCAAAGCGTGTGTTCTGCGCATGCTCTGTTCGCAAGGAATCTTGGTCTTTTGAGTAGCGAGACGTCTTGTATGCGCCAGAACACCGGAAGTAAACAACATGTTGGGAGCAACATGGCGAGTCGCGGCACAGCACCACACTTTTGGAGTGACGAGGAAACCTCTGTCTTCATCGGTCTGGTGAAAAGTATGAATATTATGTCTTTTGTTGACGGCCGAAAGTAGAGACAGCGAAATATGACACATATTGCGTCTTGACATAGTCCAAACTTCCTGACGCTACCCCAACGTCCGCATTTAAATCGGGTTAAGCAAGTTAGGGGTAACTCTTTCTATTTATGCTTGTAAACGGGTTATTCTGATCAACTCAGAAACCCGAATGCCGACCTTAACCCGATCATAACCCGGATATTGGCTGCATGTAAACGTAGTCACTTTTGCCGCTGCACGCATGCTGGTGAGGAAGACGTGACGCTGCAGCTACACACGTGGTCTCTGTCGGCCGCAGCGACAGTAACCTGGAACATTCAGAGCAAAGAACCACCCAGAGGGTGGGTCCTGACCCAGGCTTTGTGGGGGCTGCTACTGACATAAGGCCTGTTCTTATTTTCACCTTCACTAAGGGGAGGGTAGGGGTGGGCTTCTGCATGACTCATCAAGTCAAAAATCTGATGCCAAGTTCTGATTGGTCAAGCAAGAATCCCAAACAATTGTGATGGTCTTTGTGAAATAACCACCAAGATTTCAACGCGTTGCTACGGGCGACAAAAAGATAGGATTCAAACCGCTTTCAGACTCTGAAACTCTTAGCATCCCTCTGATTTACAGGAGTGGATCTGAAACATTTCATCTGTCTGAAAACAGTTTAAAGTTCATCAGAACAAACCAGCAAAGCTGCAGATTTAAACACATGTAACCAGTGAGAGGTGATCAGCTGGGACCTACCTGACAGAGTCTGAGCAAATGTGGAACACACTCTAAAGAAATCTCTGATGGTCTGAAGTCTCTTGAGGAAAAACACCTCCTCCATGAGCTGACGTTGGGCCAGGCTGTCAAAAAAGTTCAGCTGTGTGGTTCGAGCCTCCCTCAGAACATCCACCTTCCTCCAGGCGGAGGGCACCTCCAGAGAGCTCAACTGGGAACAAAACAAGAGAAAACCAAGATGAGACTCATTTAACTCAAACTTTAAAATGCTTCAAAGGAAAAAGCAGAAGCAGATATTTCTGTGGAGGAAAATAGAAAAATTTTCAGGTGATCAGAATCCAGCAGGATTCAACTTAACGGGTGAGCAGAGACGATTAATCTCATATCTGACACCTGGTCTGTGAACTCGCCCTGTCAAAGGTCTAATTCACACAAACAACATCAGATCTAATCAATCAGAAGTGTTAATAAAAACTATAAATGATGCGTGTGTGTGTGTAGAAAACATTTTTTCTTTGCTGGTGTGGCTTATATTGAGGTGTGCTCTATAGTCCGGAAATTACGGTAAAAATGTAGTTAAAATGAGCAAAAAATAGACAATTGTGATTAAAAATGTTAAGAAAGAGAGAGAGTGAATAGGAAAGAGGGAAATCAGTGGATCCTGAGGAAGGTGGAATAGGTGGGGAGAGCAGAATAAGGAGAGGGTGATGAAGGTCATACAAAAGCCTGAACAGGTGGGTCTTCAGCTGCTTTTTAAAGGAGACCACCGAGTCCACTGATCTCAGGCTCAGGGGGAGAGAGGTCCAGAGTCTGGGGGCCACAGCAGCAAATGATCTGTCACCTTTGACCTTTAGCCTGGTGCTGCACAACCAGTAGGCTTTGATCACTGGACCTCAGGGACCAGCTGGGGGTGTAGGGACTAAGAAGATCACCAATGTAAGATGGTGCTTGTCCATGTAAGGCCCTATAGACCAGAACCAGGATCTTGAAATGAACCCTGAAGTTGACTGGCAGCCAATGAAGCTGGAGGAGAAGCGGGGTGATGTGGGTGTGTTTGGAGGACTTGGTCAGAAGCCGAGCACAGGCATTCTGAACCACCTGTAGACGGTTCAGGGAGGTTCTGCTCAGACACGTGAAAAGAGAGTTACAGTAGTCTAAGCGTGAGGAGATGAAGGTGTGGAGAACTGTCTCAAGTTCAGAGCGGGACAGAATGGGACTCAGCTTAGCAACGTTCCTGAGACTATCATTTTCTGCCTGCTGCAGAAGGAACACATATCCTTGTTCGGTCGGACAATACATCTGAAGTCTTCCACAAAAATCATCGGGGGCACCAGGTCCACTCACTCACTGATATAAGCTTGGAAACTCCTTCTGTGGGTTTTGCCCCACCTTCAGAGTGTCAAGGCGGCACATCTGTCTGGCGTGCAGAACTGCACTGTGGATCTACTCTCCCGACTGAAACCTCCACCAGAAAAGTGGAAATGGAACCCGTTCATTGTCTAAATGATCTGGCGGAGATATGGTGCAGCAGTGGTGGACCTCTTTGCCTTGAGATTGATGACTCAGTGCTTGCAGGGGTTCTCTCTGTCTGAATCAGACAGTCCATTGGGGCAGGATGCTCTAGCACATCCATGGCCAGAAGGTTTCCTGAATGCCTTCCCTTCTCTTCCGCTACTGATCTTGACACTTCACAGGATCGAGAAGAGCAGTCACAGGGTGCTGCTGGTTGCTCCATTTTTGCCAGGGAGGACCTGGTTCCCCATGATTTGCAAGCTCCTCGACGGGGACCCCTGGGATCTTCTTCAGAGGAAGGACCTGCTCTCGCAACTACAAGGAAGCATTTGGCACCCTCATCCAGTATGCCTTCGACTTCACCTGTGGCCGTTGAAGGCCCGGACTCCTTGTTAAACTCTTTTGACCAGACTGTTGTTTTGTCTGTCCTTAATGCTCGTGCCTCATCTACCAGGATGTTGTATGACAACACATGGAATCTGTCAGTTGGTGTGAGAGTCAAAAGGTGGATCCGGAGCACCACCCGGTACCAATTTTGCTCAACTACTTGCAACAGCTACTTGAGAAAAGTCTTTGTCTCTAATAATAAAGTATACGTCGTGGAAATTTCTGCATCTGCATGAGCTCTACAAGCGAGAGACACACATGCACTGACAGACGTAAACCTTTCTCGGCTGGGCCGATGAGAAAAGTACAGCTGCAGAGCTGGAGACCACCGATTTACGCCTGCTGCAGCAGAGTCATGCATCTACTAGCACTCTTTCCTGCATTTGGCACATAAAGCCAGCGGGAGTTTGAACCACCGTTATCACACGCAGCTCTGTGGCTCATCTGAATTTCCTTCTGTGACACAGGTATATTATTAATGAGAGACTTGGGCTGGGCAATAAATCGAAAATTTATCAATATCGTAATTTGTGATTCTTAGAGATCATCTTTCCCACGTCAATAAATTTGATAATAAACAAATGAAAAGATGTGAGCAGGTTGGCAACGTTCATGTCCCTTTAAGAAGCTGTACCACCTTGAGTCACGTAAAAATGTGATGAAATACACGTGACAGCCCCATCTAGTGGACAACCTTTGTTTCTGCGCATACCTGTAGTTACTGTTCATTCATCGTTATCGAGGTGAAATCCTCAATATATCGTGAATTTAGGGCCCAACCGATATATCGGCCGGCCGATATAGGGGTCATTAACTCTATCGGCTATCGGCCAAAAAGACGGCCGATATTGCGCTACCTATCCAGCAGATGGCGCCAGCTTCATGAACTCATGTTGTGTGGCTCCACTCCTCGGGGGGGTGAAGCCACCGTCACAGCACACATGCAGCGGAGCAGAGACGAGACGGTGATGAGGAAGTAGGAGGTAAGTCTTCAGTTTTAAGCATATTTGTTGTGTCAGTGGTAAGTTAAACGGTAAAATAAGCAATGACAAAAGTATGTTTCCCCTCAACATGCTTCCTAAGTTTATTGTGTGCCTCGTAACCTCGTATTGAAAAGTTAACCTGAAAAAATAAAATAAAACTGCCGCAGCATTACGCTCTATGCAGAGCTCATGCTGCTTCCCCTTTAGTCATGCAGGGCAGTAAGTAAAGCCCTTTTCAGACTGACATTCTGGAACATTTGCGGACAATTCAATCCGGTTTTTAACCGGAACTGTGTTTTCAGACACACCACTTTTGTACCGGAACTTGTCCTTTCGGCTGCGTTCACACAGCAGGGAAAAGTTCCAGATGTCTGACGGCTGCGGGGGGTGGTGGGGGGAGAGAGAATCGGACTCATGTTAAGAAGAAGAAGAAGAAGAAAATATCATTTCTATAGCGCCTCTCAAGATAAAAAATCACGAGGCGCTTAAGCATAATTCTGCGCACACGAAGATGCATAGGAGACCTGGATGATGAAGCTCAATGGTTAAAGGAATCACTGAAGCGGTGTGAAGCGCTCCGTCGCGCGTCTAGGCGGTACCGTAGGAGGCGAGCTGCCGTGGTTCGCCGCATGCTACAGCAGCGAGCTGTATAGGTGCGCACAGCGTCCCCCGGTTCCCTCCTCCTCCTCCTCCCCCTCCCTCTTGTCCGGAACTTTACCTCACCAGTCTGAAGCAGCCACCCTGTCCGTAACAAGTCCGGACCTGTTACTAGGGGCTTCGTCCGGATAAATTCCGGAACACGTTATCCGGAAGTTTGTATTCAGACACAAAGGTCTTACGGACAGAGTCCGGAACATTTCCGTTTTTCATGGCCTGTCTGAAGGGGGCTCAAGTAACATTGGCCTTTTTCTGGTAGACATTCTGGAATATTCTCAGAAAATTTCCTCCGCTCTTCTTCAGCAGTCTTTTCAAACTCACGCGTTTCACCCGCGGCTCGCGAAAAAAATAGTGCAGACGCCAAAATGATCGCTGCACGGCGCGGGCTGGAGCGCCGGCGCGCAGCGCTTCAGCGGCCCATGTGGCCTATAGAACAGGATAACAAGGGCGACGAATGAAGGCGGTCCCCGTTTCGCGGCGCTTCGGCGGCACAGGACCGTTGTCGCAGCTGAGGTCGGGCGAGGGGGGGTTGGCAACAAAGCAATGAAACGCTGTGCAGGGAGCCCCCCCCCCCCCCAAGCTGGGAGAGGAGTAGGGGCGGTAACACGAGAAAATAAACATTCCTCTCTACAATAGAAAAAATCTATTGTATTTTTTCAGCCTTATATTTTACATAAGGCTTATACATTGCCACATACTAGTCATTTAACGTATCTTATTTTTTCCCCAATACTGTCGGCAAAACTACCAGACACAAGAACAGTTTCTTTCCTTCAGCCATTTCTCTCCTGAATCTGTAGATTCTTTGACCATCCTTTTATTATAGTTTTTAATACTTATTCAGTATGCTTATGGATATGTGTGTGTGTGTGGGTATGTATATATGTATATATGTGTGTGTGTAAATGAACATGTGTGTGGGTATACATGTTCTTATGTGTTTTTAGGTATTTTTATTCTCATTTATTGTGGTTGTTGTATGTTTTAGAGAGCGAACATCTACCGAAGCCAAATTCCTTGTAAATGTAATTTTACTTGGCCAATAAATCTGAATCTGAAAACTTTGGAAAGGATCAAAACACAAAAGTGTAAAACTCAAAAGTATTTTAATGCCAAAAAGCAGGTGACAGAAATAAAAACAGGTAGCTAGGACGCTGAAACCAGCAGAGTATGACTGAAACTGAACCGTATGCACTGAGGCGTGAGAGATGACTGAGGACTAGTTATGAGGAGGAGCTGTGAGTGGGAGCAGAGGACAGCAGGGGAACATGGGAGGAACTATAAATGAAAATATTTTTAAAGAAGAAAGAATCCTAAAAGGGAAAGAAGAATAACTAGAAAAAACCCTGAAAACAAACGGAGTAGAAAATTCAGTGGAAGGAAGAAAAAAAAAAGACTTGAATAATAAATGAGAAAATCTTAACAGCTGGGGAACCAAACAAAAACAGCCATTGGTTTTGAGCCACAATGCCTGATATCATTTATTTTCATGATAATTTTTAAACTTTTAAGTATAAAAATGCCATATTTAATGTATTTTACTTTGTCTTGGTATCAACAGATATATATAACTGTACTTTTATGCTGATTATTTTATTACAGATAGAAAAAGAGGGTCGTAGTAAGGTGTGGGCCTACTTCACTAAAGATCCATCCGGTGATGTCATCTGCAGCATCTGCTCATCTTCAGTAGTAGTTTGTGTGTTCTGTTGTTTTTGAGATTGCAAAACAAATCTTATTTGCATTACTTGGAAACCCTAGTGAGTTATTGAGACCGTTCTTTGGTGTGTAATAGAGAAATAAGTTAGCATCAAAAAGGCAGAGAATGAAGGGTTTAATCTTAAGAACATTTGTATTTATTTTTTTGTGAGGGAGATTTATCGGCCATTATATCGGCTATCGGCCTTTGTTAAAAGTTTTATATCGCTATCGGTCCCAAAAAAAGCATATCGGTCGGGCCCTAATCGTGATATTGACTTTAGACCACATCACCCAGCCCTAGGAGACACCCGCTCCCAGTTGCTTGGTGCACGTTTTTATCATGATCTACAGTAGATGGAGAGAAAACACAACGGAAGAGTGGAGAGGGGAGAAAAGCTGCTGTTCAAGAAAATACTGGTGATGCACACACATGAGCAGGAGGTCTGAGCTATGTCCCATAACAGAACGGTTTGGATCACCACACCAGGTATGCCCTAATACCACTTTATTTATACTTTTAGAATTTGTTTTACACATCAAATAATTTTGGGCCATTTTAATCATACTAATTAATAATTTTAACTAATAAAATAGTTTTAGGGGAAAAGGGTTGATGCTTTAGAAGCAAGCTGGGCGCATTCCATATATGATATTTGGAACACTTTTTAGGCCGCTTGCCTAGCGTGACAGAGTAGTGTTTGTCTAATTCAGGGTTTCTCAACCCGGGTCCTCAGCTCCCCCGTCCTACAAGTTTTACACGTTGCCCTTTCAAACACTAGTTTTCTTCTCTACTGCCACACACCTGACTTAAATTAATGTCTGATTAACAGGCTTCTGCAGCAGTTGATGTCCTCCTGAGGACGCAATTCAAACACGTAAATCAGGTGTGCTTGAAGCAGGAGACATTGAAAACATGCAGAACGGGGGGGGGGGGGGGGGGGGGGGGGGGTGCTGAGGACTAATTCATTAGAATTGTGTAGAGCAGTCTAAACCTGTAAATTGTACCGTAGGGACTGACTCGGCTGTTGTTTTTGTTCAGGAGTGTGCACGTACAGCGTGCGCGCCTCGTGCACGAGCTTACTACTGAAGCAGCAGTTACGCGTTTGGCCTGAGGGGGCAATCACGAGCATAAAAACGTCAAACTCCTTAAAGTCCCTTTAAAGCTCTATGAAAACAATTAAATCTTGTAAAATTGTGTATTTTGAGACTGCCCAAAGATTATTTACAGCGCTTTCATCTTATCCAAGTGAAGCGTTTGATACCTTCTCTGTGAGTTGTCCAAAAGCGGTCTCCAACTGAGTAAACATGCCATCGAAGGCGACCAGCAGCATCTGTCCCGCTGACATCTTTGGTGTGTCCTGACCTTGTCCATCCAGACTATGGGGCTGGATCAGCTCGGAGTACTGGGCACGCAGCATTCTGAGTAGACACAACCGCTGTTAGTTCAGGCAGAGCAGTAACAAGTGAGGTGATGAAATCACCAAGTAGAATAACTCACCTGGTGATGTGGAGGAAGTGGTTGTGTCCATCTTGGTCCAAGCCTGTGGTGGCCTGCAAATTATCGGCCAATCCCTGCAAGCCAAGGCCATCAGAGCTGTGCTCCACCAGCTGCTCCAGCTCAGCCAACATGGACTCCAGGGTGGGCTCTCCTTTGATCATACAGCGCAGAGCCTCAGGAAAGATGATCTGTCTGAAGTTGGTGTTCAGTTCCTACAGTAAACAAGATCAAGGTCTCAAAAACTCTGAGCAACCACTAGCTTTAGATCCAGATTTTAGGGTTAGGTGCACATACATGTAAACAGGTGTAAACAGCATTTGCCAGGTACACGGTCTGGGTGGTAACTGTGGGTGAAGGCAGCTCCAGGTCATGAGGCAGGAGTGAGCAGCGCTGAAGCAGCGTTACCAAGGCACTGACATTTCCAAGCATGCTGCATAACTCCTCCAAAAACCAGGCCCCATCCCGAGATGTCAGGTCCACCAGCTGCTCTCCGGAACTGGCCGCCGCCCCTTCCATCACCAGATTGCGCCTTTGGAAGGAAAAAGACAACTTCCTCGTTACCTCTGGTTTGGTCTGTTAACTGTCCAGGGCACTAAACCTTTAAAGGCTGATGTTCGCTAAGGTCGTTCGGTCAAATCAATTTTGTGAATAATCCCACCTGCAGAGCGTACAGAGAGCAGAAGTGATGATAGCACTTAGGCTCAGAGACCCAGGCTCCGCGTTCTCCCGTAGGTAGACGCCAATGCAGTTTTCAATCTCCTGCAGCTGCTCCTCACACACCGCTACAGTGGTGCCCTCAGCCTTAAGCCGCTCTGCTTGGTGCATCATACGCTCGTTGGCCTCAGCCACTTGATGCTGCAACGCGAGTTCCACATTGGACAGAAACTGGCAGGTGGCTGCAGGAGTCTGAGGGGTGAACAGCACCTCGTATCTGTCAGAGGAGGGAGAAAAACTCAGGACTGGTTTCAGGGTGTCCAGGATGTTGCCTCGCATTGTAAGACTGGGTTTAAAACACTTACATATACAAATACAGCCAGGTCCATAAATATTGGGACATCGACACAATGCTAACATTTTTGGCTCTATACACCACAATGGATATCAAATGAAACAAACAAGATGTGCTTTAACTGCAGACTGTCAGCTTTTATTTGAGGGTATTTATTATTATCCTGAGCTACTACAGCAATCAATTTCCCTCTGGGATTAATAAAGTATTTTTGAATTGAATTGAATTGAATTTACATCCAAATCAGGTGAACGGTGTAGGAATTCCAACAGTTTGCATTTGTGCCTCCCACTTGTTAAGGGACCAAAAGTAATGGGACAGAATAAGAACCATAAATCAAAACTTTCAATACTTGGTTGCAAATCCTTTGCAGTCAATTACAGCCTGAAGTCTGGAACACACAGACATCACCAGACGTTGGGTTTCATCCTTGGTGATGCTCTGCCAGGCCTCTACTGCAACAGTCTTCAGTTCCTGCTTGTTCCTGGGGCATGTTCCCTTCAGTGTTGTCTTCAGCAAGTGAAATGCATGCTCAATCGGATTCAGGTCAGGTGATAGACTTGGCCATTGCAAAACAGTCCACTTCTTTCCCCTCAAAAACTCTTTGGTTGCTTCTGCAGTATGCTTTGGGTCATTGTCCATCTGCACTGTGAAGCGCCGCCCAATGAGTTCTGAGGCATTTGGCTGAATATGAGCAGATAATATTACCCCAAACACTTCAGAACTCATCGTGCTGCTTTTGTCAGCAGTCACATCATCAATAAATACAAGAGAACCAGTTCCACTGGCAGCCATGCATGCCCACACCATGCTTCACTGATGAGGTGGTATGCTTAGGATCATGAGCAGTTCTTTTCCGTCTCCATACTCGTCTCTTCCCATCACTCTGGTACAAGTTGATCTTGGTCTCATCTGTCCGTAGGATGTTGTTCCAGAACTCTGAAGGCTTTTTTAGATGTCGTTTGGCAAACTCTAATCTGGCCTTCCTGTTTTTGGGGCTCACCAGTGGTTTACATCTTGTGGTGAACCCTCTGTAATCACAATGGTGGAGTCTTCTCTTGATTGTTGACTTTGACACAGATACACCTACCCCCTGGAGAGTGTTCTTGATCTGGCTAACTGTTGTGAAGGGTGTTTTCTTCACCAGGGAAAGGATTCTTCGGTCATCCACCACAGTTGTTTTCCGTGGTCTTCTGGGTCTTTTGGTGTTGATGAGCTCACCCGTGCGCTCCTTCTTTTTGAGAATGTTCCAAACTGTTGTTTTGGCCACGCCTACTGTTTTTGCAATCTCTCTGATAGGTTTCTTTTGTTTTTTCAGCCTAATGATGGCTCGCTTCACTGATAGTGACAGCTCTTTGGGTCTCATCTTGACGATTGACAGCAACAGATTCCAAATGCAAACAGCACACTTGAAATGAACTCTGGACCTTTTATCTGCTCATTGTAATTGGGATAATGAGGGAATAACACACACCTGGCCATGGAACAGCTGAGAAGCCAATTGTCCCATTACTTTTGGTCCCTTAACAAGTGGGAGGCACAAATGCAAACTGTTGTAATTCCTACACCGTTCACCTGATTTGGATGTAAATACCTTCAAATAAAAGCTGACAGTCTGCAGTTAAAGCACATCTTGTTCCTTTCATTTGGTATCCATTGTGGTGTATAGAGCCAAAAATGATAGCATTGTGTCGATGTCCCAATATTTATGGACCTGACTGTATATTAAAACTCGATTTCAGTTATTGGTCCTCTTCTGTTTGCATATTACAAAGCTTGTTAATTTAAGGGTTCAAACTGTGGAAAATCATTTTGTCTATGAGACACAAAGTTTTCCAGCAGTATGAAAACATCCCCCCATGAAAACAGTGCCTGCACTGTCAGAAGGAAGAGCATGCTGAAACTACATACTGTCTGTAGATGTGCTGGCACTGATCAACAGTCATTTCTCTCAGAAGCTCCTCCAGCCAGGCCTTCCACTGGTAGACTCTGTGGAAGAGCAGCGTGGACTGCGGGTACAGTAAAGCCACCGTGGCATAGCTGTGCAGCTGTTCCAGGCAGCCACGAAGGGCGGCACGACGCTGCTGCAGCAGGGAGCTCAGCTCGGCCTCCAGGCTTTCACACTGGCTGATCAGATGAGCCTGACCTGCGTTCTGCAGGAATGCGGTAGCTGGCACATAGCTGGGAGGACCTACAGTCATTAAACAACAAATGAACAGAACAGCTGAAGAGACGGGAACCTTTAGTTTACCCACTATGTAGTTTTATGGTAACCCTGACAGCCCTTACTCCTTACCAAGGTCGATGGGGCTGCTTATGTCCTGCAGAAGGCTTGCAAGCTGCGTGGCCTCCAGGCTGGAAAAGGCTGCCTGGTACTGAGAGACCCACTGCTCCAAGTCAGTCAGCTTTGCCCGAATGGCCTCCTGTACAGTCCGCTGCTGCGACTGCAGCCGAGTATGTTCTGAGTATCTGTTGATGAGGCAAATAGAAAAAACGCTTCATAGGAATAATAAATATGGGACTTTGACATAACGTTTGTTTTTGTCAGTAAGTAAAGTTTATAATGTACACTTCACAGATGGAAATGTCAATCAAAATGATACAAATCCAGAACAAAGCCTTTTAAAAGGATCTTAACGTTGTAAAGGGCAGTTGGAATCAGGTCTTCTATTTATAAAGGCCCACAGACTGACAAAACTACATTAAAGAGGCGCTTACACACTGGCGTCGCTTCGATCGGGGGGCTGGATGGCGTGAGCTTGGCCTGGTACAGGTGGTGTAGTGTTCACATTAGGGATGTTACGATTGATCGGCGACCAATAAAAATCGGCCGATTTTCGTGAAAACCGCGTGATCAGCCAATTGCCGATCTACTCCTCTTAGAGCCAATCACCTGTCACTGCAGCCGACAGAGAACGCCGCCCACAGGCTCGGGGATTTCCGCATCCACGAGAAGTCTCTCGGATTTATATGTGAACACTACACCGCCCGTTGGGGACCGAACTCACGCCACCCACCCCCAGCAAACCCTGACCGCGCCAACGCTAATGTGTAAGCGTCGGGTTTCTGTCATGATCTCAAAAGGCATCAGCTGTTGATCTCGCCTGTCGTCATGTTTGCATCCCACAAACCCAGCCCTCTGTCCGGTCTGAGTTCTGTACTGTGGCCCCCTGCTGGAAGACTCAAGTACTACATGCAGTTCAGCAGCAACGCGGTAACCCTAACCCACTTCAAGTAAGTAGTTCTGACCTTTTCTCCAGAGTCAGGATGACGTGGTCTGGATGATTCTCTGCTCCCCTCAGGAAGTCCATCTCCTCTTGCAATTTGGCCTGTAGTTTCTCCCCCTGGCAGAGCAAATCTTGCAGGACCAAGTACTCCTCCACAGCCTCTTCCACTTGTGGAAGTACAGCCAACATTTCATCCCGATTCTTGAACCAGTTCACCTGCACGTGATCCACAAAGTACCTTAAACACCCCGTGTTTGAAGCAGTCCCTTCGTCTCCGCTTGCTGGTTATTATTTTAACCCTGTTTTCACTGTTTAATCTGTTGTTCTTTGCAGCAGATTTAAAAAGGAAAAATAATTTAATGTTGGACATGAGCTCACCTTGATCTCTGCCACCCTGGATGAAAAAAGAGAGTGTGTGATGTCCCTCTCCATCTCTCGCTTGCTCTTCTTACTGTCAGCCTGTTGTCCCCCACCTCCATACACCGCACCAGCAAAGCCCACCTCCCCTCCCGCAGTCCAGTCCACAAGAGGGTCGTAGACGAAGGCCTCCAGCAAGGTGAGCAGCGTCTCTCTTCCCCGACGCATGATTTGAACGACCTGCAAACACAACCAGGTTGAGAAGTGTTTCAGCAAACCAGAACTCATTTGTAGAATGAACAGTTTTAGACACCGTTCAGCACAAACGTCAAATGAGATTGAACCCTATCGGACGTGATTTGACAAGAACCTGTTCACAGGACAGCCTGAAGATGCCCTCCACTCCGGTGACTCCCAAAGCAGCCTCGATGTTGTGCGTCATTCTGAAAGGAACCTTCTCTGGCACTCGCAAACTCTTCCCTGGAAACACAAACGGTCCTCTCACATGCACCATTACTCAAAACTACCTCCATGTTTTAGTCTATGGTACATCACTCAAAAAACCTTTTTCAAAGCAGACGTTGTAGTCAATGTGCACCACCTCCCCAGTGGTCATGTCAATCAACACGTTGTCCAGGTGACGGTCCCCGAGGCCGATGATGTAGCCCACCATGGACATGACGGCAGTGGACCTGGCGTACAGCTGCAGTGGGAAACAAAAGAACAGCAATGCTAATGAGTCAGGGAGTCCTAAATCAGATGAAAGTTGTTTTTATGGAAGCCGGGTCAAAGTACAGAAAATATTAACATTCGTTCATTATTTGGCATTAATACCAGGGCTCTATGAAACATATCTGTTTTCCAAATTCAGCTTCTTCGGTATTTTTCTCGTCATCACAATAATTTCTAACACCAACGTCTGTTGCAAATAAAAACTCATCTTCAATGGAGTTGTAAAATCTTGGTTGGGTTAAGTCTTCTGACTCCAAGCTCGACCACGATAAGTGCAGGTCATTTATCATTTACCACGCTTGGTGGCAGTGCACTCCAGAAGGACAGATCTATACAGAATAAACCCGATCCCCTCTAGCCTTGCCCCTCGACCCTGGGACAACAGAAAGGCCCTGCAGGTCGGTGGGGTCGTGTCTTTGCAGCAGGGCAGCCATATAAGGTGGTGCGCTACCCCTTTGGGCTTCAAAAACGTTACTCAAAGTCTTTAAATTGATGCTACATCAGCTGGTTCTGCAGAACACTGAACGCCATGTTTGTAAACAGGCAAGAACGGGGTAAATCACGGCAACGTACCTGAGTGACTCGCCACCACTCACTGGGTGTAGTGCACGAACACCAGAGCTCTTTGGCCAGCAGGTTGGAGGGTGTGGCCTCCATCAACTCCTTCAGAACATCCTTCATAACATTAAGGGGCCAGTCCCGGCGCGTCACATCTAGACTCAGCCCCACGGCTTTCAAAGCTGGCCCAATGCGGCTGTAGTAGAGCTCACTGGGACGGGGCACTGGAGGCACTGGCTGCTGTGGGAATGAATCTTGGGCCTTAAGAGAGAGAAAATCTTTTCAGCAAATCTGAAAATACTGTAATTACCCGAGAACATTACAGAATAGAAAACAGCTGATCTATCACAGCTAGGCATGGGTACGTTTCAGGTTCCTTACTGTGGTTGTGGAAAGTTAGAAATCAGAGACAGGACCGAATTCAGTCTCTGGCTTTAAAAAGGATCTTTGTTTAATAAAAACAGGACACTCAGTCTAGCCCATCCAAATTGTAGAACCGAATCAGTGAACATGATTTAAGGAGGTGTTAAGTACAAAGAAAGTGCTGAACCTTCTGAGCCTGCAGCACAGCCTCCCTCTGCTGCCAGCGCTTATAGAGGCCAAACAGTGGCGTTGCACCATCCACCCACTGGATGAGTCCTGAGCGGGTTCCAAGAGGGGTGACAGAGTAGTGGCGGGCGTGGAAACATGGCTGCTCCTGCTGGTTGATCTTGGTAAACATGGTGTTGACAATGGACAAGAACTGCATAATCCGCTCATCCAAATGCAAATCCTCCAAACCTGAAAGATTTTAATAAAGTCACCAAAAGGCCTCAAATAAATGCATGGAACAAGTAACTGAAATGCAGAAGTCATGATTTGAATCTAATGTAATCCACATCCTGGTGCTAGAAACGGGAAGAACACTCTTTTATGGGCTTATTGCACGTGACTTCTAGAAGGCCTGTTTTGGCCTGCTTCTCTACCTTTAAAGAGATATGGGTAGTTGTGGCCATCTGAGCCCAGGAAGAAAAGCTTCTTTGGCTTGGTCTTGGTGGGCAGGATTGTGATGGTGTTGCCTACACTCTGAATAGTCACAGCATCCGACGCAGACGCCTCGCCGGGCAGGGCCATCTCTGTGGTGGTCATAGAAGCCAGTCGAGGACTGATCTCATCCAGGCTGAGCAAATAGCTTGCTCGCTTCTGAGCTCGCTGCTGCAGGCTCAACATGATCTGTGCAAAACAAACTCGAGTTTGAGTGTAAAAATCAGACATGTAAACAACTCAGCGGTGAAAAGGGTGAGAAATGGCTTTGCCAAGTTAGAGTAACAGAGTCTTAATGGAGGATCAAACATCCTCGGCAGTATTTGACCCCGTGGTTAAAGGGAAACTATGCCGTTTGGGTTGCTATGAGAACTCCATAGTGTCCGTTTAGTACAACCAAAAGTAAATCTTATCTCCTCGCTGCACGAGTGTCTTTTTAATGCCTTAATATAATTGCTGAAATGTCCTTTTGGCCTTCATTGATGTCTACAGGAGCGGTTTATCACTAAATCAAACAAATCAACTGTGTTCATGATCTAAAACAGGGATTCCCTAAGTGTGGTGGGGTACGCGAGCTGCCGCTAGGGGGTGCGCGAGGTGAAAAGTGTAATGGCTGCGGAGCTCAGAGAAGTCTGTCAGATGTCACCATTAGCGTAGCCAGAAACTCATTTGTGGGTGGGCCAAAGAAAAAGAAAGTGGGCCCAATAAATGTAATTGAAAACAAGTATATTTAGCGTGTGTGTGTGTGTGTGTCCTCCACATGTGCCCTAGCTTCATAATAATAATGCGCCAAGCTTCAGCGCTCTGGCCTGCGCACGCCGATTTGTTCTGTATTTGATCATTTTTAACGGTGTTTGAGAAATCTGAAGGTGGTGAGTCATTCTGGCAGATTGTAATTAACACCTGTCTCATGCAGGTGTTCTGACGTTGTAAACCTCACACGCAGAACATTGTGGATGTAACTAAATAAATCAATGATAAAGATCTGAAGTTCAGAGTGCGTCTGTCAGAGGTCAGACGCGTTCCAGCGGATCCACGGCTCACGGGTGCACATGTGAGCACATCTGGGCTGGGCAGAAGGAATTTTACAACATTGGTTTAAATAGCGCCAATAAGGAGATGCGGTGACTGGAGCAGCTCATGGAGCTGTGCCGCACACACACACACGCGCGCACACGCACACGCACACACACACACACACACACACACACACACTCAATAAGCGAGCACGCTGCGCAAACTCCGGCGCGCCGTCAGACTGAAGACAGAAATGAGCGCTGCCTCCTCTGTGATAAAAACTTTTAAGAGGTTTTATAACATTTTTCATTCCAGGTCAAATTAAGATATTAGCTTCTATTTTGGGATGACGTATTAAAGTCGGGTCCGCTCCAGCCAGTGACGCCTCATGAACCTGACCACAACTCATGTTACTGCAGCATTTGTTTTTCCAGTCCGCGTGGCAGCGGATCGCAGATTCAGCCACACCATAAAACAGCAATAAGTCGGTCTGAGGCAAAAGTGAACCTCATGGCTATATCTTTTCCATCTTTTCCCCTATAGACATTTGATTACACACAAGTAGGTGATCAGTTCAGGTTTACGCAGAGCAGAAGGAAGGAAAGAGCTCTGGTTAAACGTTCCTTCTTTAAGAAAACCGTTAAATTGCATTGTTTATGTGCTACCTGGGCACTCTAAATATTGATTTAAAATTAAATCAAAGGAAATTGTAACGGTATCGAATATTTTTTAATTACTATTTAAAAAATGAAAGTGATGGGGAAAAAGGTCGATCATATATTTTTAACCCTGTCTGTCGAGTGACTGTTTACCTTGACGTGTGAAATATATACATAGGTGCGCGGCTAAATAAGTTTGGGAACCGCTGATCCAAAACATGCAGGAAACCTGCTGGAAGCAGACTGCAGCACCAGCTATGTCAGCTCCACTTTTACTAAAGCCGCTTACACATTAAGCCTAATTTATACGGCTCCTTCTGCGTCAGGACGGGTGCACGCAATTATCCGTCCGTTCGATGGCTCTCCAGCAGGCTCACAAGGGCGGATGGAGCCAAGCTCTCTTTTCTAAGCATCTGTCCATCAAGACAGAGAACTTGCGATTGGTCAGGGTGTCGCTGTCATCGACAGTGCCGCCATTGTGCTCTCAAAAGCTATGGGAGCAGAAGCTATCTAGGGACAGACATGGAGAAGCTTGAAGAATACTTCAAGGAGAAACTAAAAATTTGAACTTTTTATTCACCCGTGCCTGGAGGAATGAAAAGATACACAGCAAGCGTTTCATTGGTGGACAGAAATGATGGGAAACGTGGGTTTAGAGGTGGCGAGCGCATGAAGAGGTGGGAATGAGAAAGAGGGACAAATTTGTCCATGTTAAAAAGTCTCTGAAATACAAAAAACACAATATAAAACACACCATCTTGGACTGGATACATACAGGATACCAAAAAATATATTCTCATCAATCGAGTAGATGACCTATTTTGGATTCAAAACAGCAAATTAGTTAATGAAAGGTAAAGGGATTTTTTGTCCACGTCTGTACTAAACTATCTGTTCAGGTGTACAGGTTCATACAAACACTCACCTGTTTAAAAGGAAGCCAACTACTAGCTGGGTTAGCAGGGTTGGCTGGGTTTTTGAGCCGCTCCAAGGCAGAGGTGATGGCATCACCGTAGGTCTGCTGGAACCAGGTCTCATGTGGCGTCTCTGCTGGAGCTGCTGTGATGCTACAAACGTGGTCCAGGGCAAAGACAATGGGCCGCATCAAAGCAGAGTGCTTCTCACGCATGATGGCGATCTTTTCATCCCTGTAGCATCAGAAAGATCATAAATAAAAGCAGAGTGGTGAAAAAGACCTTCAGCTGTAAATTAATTTTGTTATTCTGTTTTGCAACAGTGAAAAATTTTGTAGTCCATAGCAAAAATACCTAGTTACATTTGCTGCCAAAGGATAAAGCTCCTAAAAATCCTAAATTATAAAGGCTGAGCAAAGCAGCTGGCCTCCCCCTAAAATATAATAAAATAATGACATTTTAAAAATGTTATATTGAGGGCTATTTCTACAATCAGAACTTCCAGGTAATTCTACCAGACCTTAATGGCATGCGTGTTCCCATTTCACCGGGACAACTAGACAGGACCATTTTTCCGCCCGTTTCAGGACCAACAGAGTGCCTGTGCTTGGTTACGTACTCCAAAATGGCCCAGTAGTTGTGGAAAGGACTTGTAGTTAACTCATGATGAATTACCTTTTTTATTCTAAAAGGGTGACACTAAAAAGTGCTCGTTTGAAAAACTTTTAAAGCAAATATTTGTTTTGGGTCAGTAACAAGAGGTCAGACGCGTTCCATATCGTTCCATATCAGACCGACTCAGTGGCCTAGTGGTAGAGTGTCCGCCCTGAGATCGGGAGATCAGGGGTTCAACTCCTGGTCGGGTCATACCAAAGACTTTGAAAAAATGAGACCCAATGCCTCCCTGCTTGACACTCAGCATTAAGGGGTTGGATTGAGGGGTTAAACCACCAAATGGTTCCCGAGCGTGGCTGTGTCTGCAGCTCACCGCTCCCCCAGGGGATGGGTCAAATGCGGAGAATAAATTTCACCACACACCTGTGTGTGTGAGACGACTAAATGGGACTTTAAGATGACACCTGTGCTCAAAATTGCTGCTGTTACCTGCCACTTTTCAAACTTTCTTCAACTGACCTTTCTGCCTTGCTTCTGTCTGTGATCGTCTTCGGTAGTGTCCCGGCTACCATCTCCTACGATCGCCAGACTATTTTGTCCTTCTGTCCATCTGCAATCACCCAGAACGCGCCGAGGATTTATCTGCCTATTTGCTTATGTGAGCAGGGCGCTGTGTTTATAAACATCGTGGATCTAATCCTGCTAATTTACATCCAATAACTCCAGTTGTCTCTGTAGTTTCTGATTCCTCCACCTCACTCAGCATGGCTCTATTAAATACCCACTCTATTAACAATAAGTCCTTCCTGCTCAATTATCTAATTATCTCTAAAAACCTGGACTTTATGTTTCTGACTGAAGTTTGATAGCAAACATCTGATTATTCTGGTCTGATTGAACTCTGCCCGAGTGTGTCCTTTTTCCCTAGCTAGCCCCAGGGTTCTGGTCGAGGTAGAGGCCTAGCTGGTTTTTTTAGACACCATCTTCCATGTTGCTCTACAATCACTAGACACTTTGCTTCCTTTGAACTGCAGCTGATTAAACTTGGACGTAAGGACCAGTTCTACAGTGTAGTGGTTTATCATCCATCTAGTCCAAACAATTCTTTCCTTCAGGAGTTTAGTGACTTTTCATCCAGTCCAGACTAGTGATTGTTGGTGATTTTAACATTCACAATGATGATGCCTCAGACCACTTTGCCATGAGCTTCTCCAGCCCAAGCCCCCACAATGCGGGTCTGAAAGTGAGGCCAATGCGGAAGTGAAATAAATTGCAGCTGCGGCGCCTGTCCGCTGTGCAGCTGCCGGCTTGTGGAGCTCTCGGATGGAAGCCAATGTTTTCCACCCGGTTCTCCCCAGTGACAGCTCTGCGCATCTCTGATCGTAGCGGCACTTGTCTGCTGTGCGACTGCCGGCTTGTGGAGCTCTCGGGAGACCTCTGTGTTCCACCCGGCTTTACCCAGCGGTCAGCCCGGCGTATCTCTGACTCAGAAGCTCTGGTGTTGTGCAGTTAACTCCGGTTGTAGCGAGGTTGCTACCTCAGTTAGCTTAGCTCCCACCTCCACATTAGCTTCAGGTTAGCTTGTAGCTACATTGCTTCAGCTCGACTGGGTGTCGTCATCTGATCCCAGCCTTACAGTCCCACCCTCAGCTCCACCTCTCTTCCCTTTTGTGGAATTGTCTGGGCTTGACGGAATCTGTGACACGGTCAAAATGGCGGTGGTGGCCACCTCCCATTTTACCTCAAAAACATATTATTGGAGGAAACCCATTGTCCATATTTATATATTCAGCTTTACCCAGCATGTTTTTGGCCCCACACACTCTCTAGACCTTGTTTTTACCCTCGGTACAAATACTGACAGTGTTTGTCCTGAAGACATTTATATTTCAGATCACCATTGCATTTTCTTTAACTTAACTGCTCTGGAGTGGTTCTCCTTTTATCTGTTTGAGTCTATGGTGTCCCACAAGGTTCTGTGCTGGGGCCTCTACTCTTCCTCCTGTATCTGCTTCCTGGTGCAGCACATCCTGAGTTTCTTTAAAGGAATGTCCTACCATCTTTATGCAGACGACATCCAACTGTACATCGCATTTAAGCCCCATGAGATGTCTAAAGGTGTTTTTCAAGGAGCACTACTCAGAGCAACTTGGACCGTGTTTTTCAAGGAGCACTACTCAGAGCAACTTGGACCGTGTTTTTCAAGGAGCACTACTCAGAGCAACTTGGACCGTGTTTTTCAAGGAGCACTACTCAGAGCAACTTGGACCTTGTTTTTCAAGGAGCACTACTCAGAGCAACTTGGGACGGTGTTTTTCAAGGAGCACTACTCAGAGCAACTCGGACCGATGCAGCTCAGCCCAACCACTGTTCCCAAGGGCACGGTTCGGTATTTTCCCTCTACTTTCTCCCCTATTTTAGTCCCTGCTCTGTTGAGGTACCTGGCAAGGCTGAGTTGGGTCAGCATATGATTCTGGCCACTGATTGACAAGGGGGCGGAGTCACTAGTTTGGCAGAGTCTTTCACTGCCTGCAGCCATTTCCTGGTTCAGAGTCTGACAAAAAGCCATAAAACTGAGCAAAATGTCCAGTAACACCAAATTTTTTTTAGCTGAGTTGTGTTCATATGGAGCATTCAGATTACCTTACACTATTTACTGATCACCTCATGTTATTTTGTCATGAGTAAAAATTGCTAACCCTAACCCACCTCCCTGAACCGTCTACAGGTGGTTCAGAATGCCTGTGCTCAGCTTCTGATCAAAGTGTCCAAGTACACACACATCACCCCGCTTCTCCGCTTCTCCTCTAGGTTCACTGGCTGCCAGTCAACTTCAGGGTTCATTTTAAGTAGGGCGGCTTTGACATTTGAATCGATCAGGTACTAATTACAGGTACCTACGAATCGATACCGGTACTTAATGGTACCAATTTTCGATACTTTTGAGTGTTTATTATTTTAATTCTCTTTTATAATTAAATATATATTTTTCTTAATATATAACAATATTTGATAAATATCACGATAAATAACATACAACTGTTTGTATTTTAACATCGCCCTTGTAGTTTTATAAGCTGATAATTAAACTGAAGCAAACATCTTTACTGTGAACTAAATTTACTGTGTATCTTCATTCCTTTTACCATCTTTTTTCATTAGATTTTTCCTACTGGGAAGTTAGAATTTCCGAGGAGAAAGCGAACGCACCATTAGCTGATAACAATGGTAGCAATGGAAGCTAACATATCAAGCTAACGATATCTTAAACAGTTTATTTAGCTGCTGGAGCAGATTAAAACGATGATGCCTCACACTTAGATCGTCACTGGTTTCGTCTTCACCCGTCACATTTAGTAAAGTGAAGCCAAACTTTAGAGCGCGTTCATGTTGTTCTAGTCGGAAATTCGGAGTTCCAAGGAGAAAGCGAACGCACCATTAGCAAAACGGAAGCTAACATATCAAGCTAATTATATTTACCTACCGGAGCAGATTAAGATGAGGATGTCTCACTTAGATAGTTGTCGCTGGTTTCATCATCCAGTTACCCATCACATTTAGTGAAGTGGACCCAAGCTTTAGCCTGCGTTCTCTCTACCATGCTGCTCTGTTTACAACTGGTTCACAGCAAGCGGCGACAAAACGCTCTTGCGCATGCGCAGCTGTCTTGGCAAGTTCTCGTTATGATGGACGGGTACCGAAACGAGGCACCGTTTGAAATGACGTGAATCGGTGCTCGGTCGGTACTATGGAATTCGGTCGGTACCTTAAAAAGTACCGAATTCGGTACCCATCCCTAATTTTAAGATCCTGGTTTTGGTTTTTAGGGCCTTACATGGACAAGCACCATCATACATTGGTGTTCTTCTTAGTCACTACACCCCCAGCAGGTCCCTGAGGTCCAGTGACCAAAGTCTACTGGTTGTGCAGCACCAGGCTAAAGACCAAAGGTGACAGATCATCTGCTGCTTGTGGCCCCCCAGACTCTGGGCCTCTCTCCCCCGAGCCTGAGATCAGTGGACTCAGTGGTCTCCTTTAAAAAGCAGATGAAGACTCACCTGTTCAGGCTGGCTTTTGCGTGACCTTTGTCACCACTCTCTCCTTACTCTTATTCTCCTTGTTTACTATAGCTGATTCAGCAGAGCTCCTTGTGCAACGTCACCAGCTGCCCAGGGCTTAGACTGGAAGTTAGTTTCTTTTTTTCCCGCGCCAGTAAAAAAACATCAGATTGTCTTGAAATTCCAGCCGTGAAAATCCAAAAACCTTTTTCATCTGAGGTTTTAACACTTCTTTACACGTGTTGTTCAAAGGAAATTTGCTTCTGGCTAATATCTTTAAAAGGGGCATGAAGTAAAAATGACACCCTGTGGTCAAATGTGGGTACTGACTCCATGTTTCAAAACAAATGAGTCTGGAATCGGGAAGTATGGAGGCAGGACAAATTGTAAACAGTAACTGTGTGATCTTTGACTTCTCGAAAAGAGGAAAAACTGACCCCCCCCCCCCCGGTTGGCTGAGAATGACATTTGTTTCAATGTAACCTTCCTTCCAACATGACTGAGACATTATACTGTTCTGTCAATATTTATCTGTATAATTCTTACATATTGTACCTTTAAACTCAACTATAAAATTATTAAGAGTGCGACTGAACTAATAAATCTGATATAACACTAGAGGAGTTGGGAAATGTGACCCCAAATCGCTCAGCATTTAGTATCTCCTTTATCTTGATAACATTTCCTAAGTAAAAGAGGCCAAATTGTTTTTAAATAGTGAATATGAACATGAACAGTCCGAGCTACACAGTAATACTGTCAGGGGTCTTTGTACTTTCTATTAAACCACAAATAAATAAATAAAAGTGGAAAAGTCTCACCTGCGTAGTGTGTTGTTGTTTTGAACTCTTTTGACCTCGTCCTCCAGCTGCTGGATCCTACGCAGCACATGCATGTGTTGCTGCTGTAACACACCCAGCCACAGTTCGTCCCAAAGCAACGTTACTCTCCGCAGCTCTCCGACCAGCTGCTGGACCTGCAGGACCCACAGAACAACAAGGACTGACAACGGCTTGCTAATGCAGAAATGGTGAGTGGTGGGAAACTGTCTTTTAAATGCAGAAACTCCATTTTAGTCTGAAAGAAGGAACCTTAATCACTTGTTTTCTTTGAAGTTATTAATCATTTGTTGTTTTACATTTTATCCTTTCCGGGTTAGTTCGCTTGGTGACGGAGTTTGTCTGGGTCTGTTTCTGACTGGTTGGGAGTAAGCACTGACTCAGGTATTAAAACTACCCAATAGGCTATAATGAAAAAAGACAGGAGAATTTTTATTGCCTCATTTGTTTTTTAATCGATATTAGATAATTACATATTTATCATTACTGACTTCGCCTTATTTCAGACTGACTTTCACTAAGAAAATGCAGACCTCTGAGAAAACTGTTCTTCTTCCGGCTCTTGGGAGAGTACAGACGCTTTTTTCTCCCCTCCCTCCCTGCTCCTCCCAAGGCTCTCTGTCCTGTCTGCCTGTACACTGCACTTCTCTGCATTTTTTCTGGAAACTGGAAATTATTAAACATGGATCTGGTCAGTTGGTCTCTCAACGCGATTGACAAAATCTTTTCAACGATGAATGGGAGAAGGGGCTCCTGGATGCTCCTCTGGGACAGAGCCAGCTGGGCATATCATGGACTCCTGGAAACAGTGGAACCTGATATGCCTCTCTCAACTGTCAATGGAGGATTCTGAAGATGTCTGGATATTTGTCGTTTTGGTGTCGGGATTTCTGCTGTTTGGCCTGAGCGGTTACCTGGCATACTGGAAAATTAACGAGCTTTCGAGGAATATTGGCTCAATCCCGGAGCTCAGGGATGGAATGCATCATGCTGTAAACTAAAAGACTCATATAATTGTCGAGATGAGTCGTAAGCTTGGAACTTTGGCTGAGATTCAGGCTCTGGCACAGAAGGTTGATTCGATCAAGGAGAGAGTTGACGGATCAGCACGGATTGGAATAGTTTGATAACGCCATTATTGGACCTGGAGGGGTTGAAGACTGACAGAACACTAAGGCAGAGAGGAAATTATCTCTGTCTGTACCCAAAACAATTCTTGTTATCTGAATCTGGTGCCCTTGAAGCCTGCGAGGCTGAAGTGAAAACTCCCCTCAGAAGAAATGTGGAATGCTGCCGTCGCTATGGAAACTTTTTCTCCCTATCCCAGCCTGGGCGGGACTGCAACCGGTGAAGGCCGTGGAACCGTATCTAGGAGTCAATGTGCCCTCTAACACACTTATCTCCCTCCCCTGTCCAAATGGAGGTGATGAGCACTGTTCCATGCGGCTGCACGCTCTGAAGTGAGGAGAGTCCCAACCCTACCTCCCCACCTAGTGGACACTTATGTTGTGTACTGTCTGAAGTCTGTGTGCATTTCTGTCTGAGGTGTTTTTTTGCATAACAAAGCTATCCTCTCTGTCGGGGGTAACTATAATCCCTCCCCCTGACTCTATCCTCATATAAACCCTCTTGATCTATTACGGTAGCGCGAATCGTGTTGCGAATGACCACAGTCACCAACTCTTGTCATGTGTCTATGTATGTATGTATGTCTGATCTCAGAATTGTGTGTACTGAAACTCTAATTTCCCTCTGGGATTAATAAAGTATTTTTGAATTGAAGAGTTCCACAAGACACGCTGTGGCTATAATCCAAGCCCCACAATGCGGCTCAAAAATTTAGCCCAACCCGGAAGTGACAAAAAATTGCAGTTCCACCCTCATCCACTAGGGGCTGGTATCAGAAGCGAGCAAATCCTCATTGACTCCCATGTTAAAAATACCAATTTCACAGCAGAAATAAACATGTTTACAGCCTGGTACCAAAACATGTTTTTGTTTTAAATGATCTAGTTTACACTCATGACAACTCTGAGGGGGGTGAATTTTTTCTCACTCTTCTGTTTAAGTGTATTAAAAGCCTAAAATTCTGTATAATTAATGAGCATCAGACCCACGTGACCACAGAGCTAGCTCCGTGGAAAGGCCTCAGTAGAGCCTCGGTCTGGCCTGGAAACTGTTCCGGGATTTTGAGTCTCTGTGTGTGTGTGTTCTTTTTTGGATATTTTTTGTGCAATTGTTGGACAAAATGACTTGCTGTGGTATTAATTGCACTAATAGAGCGTCCAAGGAGTCTCCACTTCATTTTTTTCCATAAGTACAATTATATTTATGTATTTTAGGTCACTGCCGAGCTGAGCTTAGATTTTAACATGTACTGTTTAACCATGAAATTTAAATGTAATAGGGTAAAACCCAGTGCATTTAACATAATGCTGCACTTTAGAAAATGGGTTGAAATATAACATGTTGGTGGAGCTGGGTTCCCACTATCGGCTTGTGGAGCTCTCGGGAGACCGATGTTTTCCACCCGTTTCTCCTCTCCCCGCAGCTCGGTGCATCTCTGTCTGATCGCGGCTTCTGAACGCTGCGCGGGCTGCCGGATTGTGGAGCTCTGGGATGGAAACCTTTCCACCCGGTTCTCCCCAGCGGCAGCTCTGCGCATCTCAGATCGCAGCGGCGCTTGTCTGCTGTGCGGCTGCTGGCTTGTGGAGGTCTCGGAGACCTCTGTGTTCCACCCGGTTTTACCCAACGGTCAGCCCGGCGTATCTCTGACTCAGAAGCTCTGGTGTTGTGCACAGTTAACTCCGGTTGTAGCTAGCTTGCTACCTCCGTTAGCTTAGCTCCCACCTCCGCGTTAGCTTTGGGTTAGCTTCAGGTTAGCTTGTAGCTAGTTCGACCGGGTGTCGTCAGTTGATCCCAGCCTTACAGCCCCACCCTCAGCTCCACCTCTCTTCCCTTTTATGGAATTGTCTGGGCTTGACGGAACCTGTGACACGGTCAAAATGGTGGTGGTGGCCACCTCCCATTTGGCCTCAAAAACGTGTCATTGGAGCCTGTGGAAATGAATTGTCCAGTATTTATACGTCGATGCTATAATCTGAAACTGACTTGTGTGGATTTGGAGCAGCAGCTCAAAGTCAAAGTCTCATTAGTTGTCACACACACTGATGTGTGTGCGAAATTAGTTCTCCACATTTGACCCATCCCCTGGGGGAGCAGTGAGCTGCAGACACAGCCGTGCTTGGGAACCATTTGGTGGTTTAACCCCCCAATCCAACCCCTTAATGCTGAGTGTCAAGCAGGGATGCGTTGGGCCCCATTTTTCAAAGACTTTGGTATGACCCGACCAGGAATCAAACCCTGATCTCCAGTCTCAGGGCGGACACTCTACCACTAGGCCACTGAGCTCAGAAGGTAGAGCAGGTTGTCCAGTAATCAGAAGGTTATAGGTTCAATCCTGGCCCCTGCCAGAGAATGCTGCTGTGTCCTTGAGCAAGACACTTAACCCACCTTGCCTGCTGGTGGTGGTTGGAGGAGCCAGTGTTTGGAAGCCTTGCTTCCGTCAGTGCACCCCAGGGCAGCTGTGGCTACTATGCAGCTACTAACTATAGACCTATCTCTCATTTCCAACACCTATCTAAACTTTTTGAGAGAGTCGTATATTTACTAGGGGTGTAACGGTTCACGAGGGGGGCGTTGAACCGTTTCGGTTTGGCCTGTTTGGTTCGGTCCACTTACGTACAGTTTCGGTTCATTTATTCCATTAAATAATGATTTTTTTATTTCCATGATTCAAGAGCAGCAGATAAAAGTTTTTAGGCGAGTTTCTGCACAGACGCTGTTATGAGTGATGCAGGATGGCTGCACGCGCCCGATCTGATAAAAAATTGTGATCTGCTAATTCTGATCAATGCCTTTCAGAGCGGATCAAGCCAGCTGGCTGTCGCTGCTGCCGTGGAGCCCGTAGAGACGCTGAACGGAGCGTCACCCCTCCCCCCTTCTCTCACACACGGAGCGGCAAACATGTAAACAAACACGTCCGCTGAACTTTCCCCCTGGGACAGTCTAAGTAAAGTTTTCATCCTACAACAAAAATACGGCACAGAGGAAGCTCGTTATTTAATACGAGTTTAAAGAAGAAACTCTGGGCGGTGTGAGGTGAGTTTTTAAGGCTTGATGCAAAAATAAAAACACGGAGCATCAACGGTCAAACACAACACTGGTCTGTATGAGCGTGACACTCATAGCTGCACACACAACCTGTGAAATAATTAAAGACGTCATGCTAGATCAGCAGCCTGTGATGACACCTGCTTCTGCTCACGATAGGCAAGGCAGCTTTATTTCTAGAGCACATTTCAAACACAGAGGCGATTCAATGTGCTTTACAATTATCAGGACATGATGTAAAAACACACATTAAAATCCACAGATAGAATTACAGTTCAGAGCTAAAGGAGAAGACAAAGTAACAGCGTAGATTACAGTGGAGATGACGCAGCATAAGAAACAATTCATTTAAAGGCTGATGAGTACGTTAGGGTTTTTGTTTTGATTTAAACAACTCTAGGGTTGGGGCAGATCTGCGGTCATGGGGAAGCTGATTCCATATGTGAGCAGCATAGTACCTAACTGCGTCTCCACCATGTTTTGTTCTGACCCGAGGTTCTGCCAGCTGATTGTTACCTGAGGATCTCAGAGCCCTATTGGCTGCATATCAGGGCTATTCAATTCCAGGCCTCGAGGGCCGATATCCAGCACGTTTTAGATTTAACCCTGCATCAACACACCTGATTTCAATCAGCAGGTGATTAACAGGCTTCTGCAGAGCCTGATGAGCTGCTGCTGCTGCACAGGTGAGTCAACCACAGAGTCTAGTGTGTTAGACCAGAGAAACCACTAAAACGTGCCGGGTATCGGCCATCGAGGCCCAAACTTGAATAGCCCTGGTGTACATACAGGAATGAGATCGGACATGTATTCTGGTCCCATGCCATTGAGTGATTTATAAAGTAGTAGTAGCACTTTGACATCTATTCTGTAGTTTACTGGTAACCAGTGTAGGGATCTAAGAACAGGAGTGACGTGCTCCGTTGTCTTAGTTCTTGTTACAACTCCAGCAGCAGCATTCTGAACAAGCTGCAGTTAGGAGACCATTGCAGTAGTCCAGCCAACTAGAAATAAACGCATGAACAAGTTTCTATAAGTCTGGTCTGGACATGAGACCGCTGACTCTTGATGTTTGATGAAGGTGATAAAACGCTGATTTAGTTATAGAGTAAATATGTCCAGAGAAGCTCACGTCGGAGTCAATAATAACTCCAAGATTTCTAACCTGGGTCTTTATTCCTCTGGAGTCCAGCTGAGCAGTAACCTCCATCCTAACCTTCTTGTTGCCAAAGACAATAACTTCAGTCTGGTCTTTGATTAGCTAAAGGAAGTTTGACTGCATCCAGTCGTTCACTTGTTCTGGACACTGACAGAGTGAGTCACTTCAGATATTAAATAAATAAATAAATATACTGAAAATTAATCAAACCGAGCTCTTCAACAACACTGAACCGAACCGAATACAATTTTAGTGTATGTTACACCGCTAGTAAGCATACTCACACATTGAAAGTATCAATGTAATAAATTGTGTGTTGGTAGCTCTCATATAGGAATCTGCATTTTTTATCTGCCGATATCTCGTCTTCTGGTGTACTAATCGTTTTCTGACCGTCATGCATGGTTTTGTTTAGCGATGCACCGATATGAAATTTTTGGGCCGATACTAAGATCACTGTTATAGACGATAACCAATATTTGCAGATACCGATATGCTGACATTAATGCTTCTAAAATCTACAGATTTTGTATAGAATGAAAATTATTTAAGCTGAATTTACGTTATTATGTACACACACCACACACATTTATGGTTCTGAGATGATTTCATCCCCTGGTCACATGACGTAATTACACATCACCCCCACCCTCTGAAACAGGCAAACAAATGGAGACCAGATGAAAGGATATCGGTTGTTAATATTGGCCTGGTTTTATTTATCTGACCGATACCAATATTGTCAATCCTTAGTTTTGTTGGTATGTTTTTTCTTAGTTATTTTTTCCGCTATGCCTTTTATGAATGTAAGGGCTACCTTGGGCTGCTAATGAACAGCACCATTACCAATTTAGGTAAAAAAAAATGGATTCCACCCTTACAACTGTGTTGTGAAGTCATGCTTTTTGAACTCACGCCGCCTGAGTGTGTGATTTTGAATGTAGGGTTTTTATAAGCCATAATCATCAGTTAGAACAAATAAAAGCTGAAATATCTAGTTTGCCTGGAATGAGTCTGTCTCAGATTAGTTTCACCATTCAAGTTGAATTATGAACATTTGCACCAGATTCTGTTTTCCCCGTTTCACCTCTAAACTATCAGTGTGCACTGGAACACAATTACTAAATATCTCTTAAAATGTTTGACATTCCCAAGTCTGGACTTCCGAAAAGTCTGATTGCTTTTTACAGACATTGATGAAAAGCCTTATGTAATCTAATGTTGACCCCCTAATGGGTTTGTTTCAGGTTCGTTTCCATATTTAGTTATACGTCTGTCCTGCTCCTCCTACCTGAAGCACCATGGTTGGGTTGGCGAGAGACAACTTCTCCACAATCTTGCTGTAACAGTCCTGCATCATGGCCTGGTCCTGGCTGGAGCAGGTGGCCATCTCTCCTGAAGATCCTCCTCCTTCGGTGCTCTGCAGCTGCTCCTCCTCCTCCTCCCCACCCAGGTCCTCTCCTTGCATGCTGCCCAAAAACGCTGGCAGAGCTGGTGGCAATTTGCTCTCTATCAACACAACATCATTTCACATTTCACTGATAATTCTTATCTGATGAATACTCAGGAAAACTTTGCTTATAAAACATTCAAAATTAACATATTACAAATACTTTTATGCTCCTTTTACAGTCTGAACAAGCTCAGTGTTACCAAAAACTAGTGAGTTCATGCAGATGTCGTCCTAAACTCATGCTGGCCTTTCAGTCGTTTCTGCATTTTTCGAGCTCCTGTGTTTTCTTTTTTATTTTATTCTTATTTTTATCTTAAAGAGCTCCTTCACTCATATTTTAATACATTTGCAGTGGTCTCTAGTACAAATGAATGCATTCTAAGTCGTACTCTTGGGAAAAATACTCAGATGTGCCTGTTTCAGCAGGGAGAGCACTGCCAGAGGAGAAAGTGGCTTCAGACGGCAGGATTCGGAGTCTAATTTCCTGATATTTGGACATCTCATCTCTGACTGGCTAACAGCAACATGACTCTACCACCGACTCAATCTGCTCTGCAACGTTGATGCTTTATCTCCACTAGCGTTGCAGGGATTAACCCGTGTGACTATTAACCCCGGTCAACCCCCTGTAAAGACGTCTCCAACACCGCCTATAAAAAAACAAATAAACAACAGCACGACCCGCACGGACAAACACAAAAGTGAAACTGAACGCTGGCACAGAAGAGGCAGGACCAGTGACAACCACTGGGACTGCTCCACTTCCACCTAGGAAGCGGATGAAGTTTCCCGTGTGCGGATATTTTAGATATGTTCCCACAGGTCGTTAAATCACCAGCCAGCCACCAAGATTTTTTGCCTGAAAATGACCCAAAAGTGCATTTTCGTATTTTGGCTGAGATACATACATCTCATAAACGTCGCAGCCGAGATGGGCCGTCAGGTGGACCCATTTTTGTTCTATCTTGCTCCGCCCTCATGAGGCTACTTGCTCTTTGCTTCATAAAAATCTTACATTCGTACCGATTTCAAAAGTAACCCCCCCCCCATCAATGCTGTTTTATTATGATCGCTTGAATGTTCATATCAATGATGTGACACTTTTTACTTTGTTTCACGTCCACCGCGTCTGCCCAGCTTTTTACCGTTTTACATTCCTGCTACGTCTGTCACTATTAGCGGTGTTTTTTCCATCCTTCCTACACCCACCATGCCCTGAACACGGTGAAATAAGCTTTGGATCATGTGTGTGAAGCGTCTGTACTCTCATGAAGCACACACTGTTGCTGCTGCAGCGCCATTTCCTTCCTCGATGGATGAGTGAATGTTTTCATCAGAGGGTGACTATTCCTCTTCAGAATCAGAGACAGCCATTAGCAGACAAAGAGCTTCGTCAGCAATGAACAGACCTGTCCGCATTGTAAGTTTCTCCTCTAATATACGACAATATTCGCCCCCCCTCTGCTCCTCTCCTCAGTCGGGAGCCTTCGGATGAGGGGCACTTTTCAAACTCTATAAACTCTGAAACGTTCAATAGAAACACCCGTAAGTGTTGCTCAGATTGAAGTTACACATCTCCACCATCTTCTGGGGTAAAGTAATAACTTCATGAGGGATTACTTTTGGCGCGTTAAATGCAATATTGCGACTTTGGCGCTTAAAGAGTTAACTTTACAGTCCTTCTAATGCTGCGGTTTTAATTATTGACAACTTCTTTCAGTGTTTCAGTTTTCGGCCAAGAATCTTTACTCACCTGGATCCTGACTCGTTTTGCCCACTTTCTCAGTTTTCACCAGGATTGGAAAAACCTAGCTAGAGGCGCTCGGCTCGGGTCCAGCACCCCATGAACGTAAACAAAGCCAAGGCGCGTTTTGACTGATCTCGGATGATCGAAAGGAGAAGAGTCCGGCAATCGTACGAGACGGTGGTCACGACACCCCCGAAGAAGACGCAGACAAAAGCAAGGTGGAAAGGAGAAGGCAGAGAAAAGTGAAAGTATAGTTATATACCTGCATTCTGAGCCTCCCCTCCCAGGGAGAGAGACCCTACAATAGCTGGGTAGAGGACCAGATGAGGGGAGTCTTGGGCCACTCGACACAGCAAGTTGCATATGCTCTGTCGGATGTAAGCCTCTGGATGGTTGAGACGTGAGAACAGTTGAGGGATGATGCCTGAGGAAAACACACAGTAGAAATCACATAAAGGACAGCAGACCATCCTTTAGTTTGTCCAGAGGTTCTCCCAACAGAGCTTCAAGCTAATTAGCTCCCTACACTGATGCTAAGATGTTTAAAAAACCATGAGCATGGCAGTTTTCAAACAGACTGAAGCCAGCGGGTAGTTTGGTGTGACATACGTCTCCAGGGTGCGGTCGGAGTCGAAGCCAGGCCCAGCTCAAGTCCCTCCCTGAGTTCACCAGCATGCTTCACTAGGAGCCGAAGGAGGCGCAGCGTTGCCATGACGATAACATCATCATTACTCTGTTTATTGCTGTGACAGGACAGCAGGAGTTTCGGGTCATCTTCATCTACAGGAACCTAAAGAAGCCAAACAGTCGCTGGACATCAACAACCGAACAGAAGGAGTGCCAAGAAACGTAGCTGGGCTGTCAGTCTCACCTGTCCTGCATTCAGCTTCAGGAAGGTGAAGTAAGCGTGGCAGGAGACCCGGTACAGACCAAAGATCCGGTCCACCACTCGTCTCCAAACACGAATCAGACCATCTGTGACCTGCTGGCCTGCCTCCCCGAGCCAGGGGCACGAGCTGGTGAGCTGCCTCCAGATCACATCCACCATGTCATCCTCGTGGTCCTCCTGCTGCAGAGCCATGTCCTCGTCCTGATGAACATAATGTGAGTGAGACCTGGCAGCAACTCTCACAGAAACGTGGTCACAGGACGTGAACAGTAGCAGATATGATCATCTCACTGTAATGGGAAATTCACACTCAAACTGAGAAGATTCACTTCAGCCCACGTCTCTGGAACAGTTAGTATTATAATCATGGACTACCCTAAAGCTGCATGAAGCTAATATTATTTTCATTGTTCTCTTCAAAGTTTGGGTGAAACAGAATTAAGTGCATTCACAAACTTCACGTGCCTGGAAACGGATAACAGCTGAAGGATCTGCTGTGTGTTTGGGATCGACTGATCTCAGACCTGCTTAAAGACGGCTGTGTTTGTTTCACGCTAAAGCCCGAATCATGCGTCTGCGTCAGTGCGGAGACACGCAACGCCGTTATCCGTCCTGGTGAGCCTGCTGGAGAGCCCCGCAAGGACGGACGGAGTCCAGCTCTCTTTTATAAACATCCGTCCGTCGAGACGGAGAACGCAAGCTTGTGATTGGTCAGGACGCCGCTGACGTCCACCGCCGCCATTGCGCCCTCAAAAACATAAAGAGAGCCGAGGATAACTAGCGGCAGACACGGAGAAGCTTGAAGAATGCCTCATGAAAAAACTCTAAAAACATGAACGTTTAATTCCCCGTGACTGGAGGAGTGAAAAGATACACAGCAAGCGTTTTATTTGTGGACGGAAATGACAGGAAACGTGGGTTTAGAGGTGGCGAGCGCATGAAGAGGTGGAGGAGGATGAGAGACAAATTTGTCCGTGTTAAAAAGTCTCATATAATCAAAAAACACAATATAAACACACTATCTTGGACCGATACATGACAGGATGCCACAGAACAGCGCTACGCCCTCTGCTGTCCTGGAGGGGAATTGCTTTACAAAACTCTCCAGGAGACGGAGAAGTACGAGAGCAAAATGTCTCCGTGCGTGCGTGTCTGTCCCTTGTGGAGCTGACGGAGAAGCATGAACCAGGCTTAAGTCAACAGCTATGAGTCAAAAGGCTTGTTGTTGACACGGGTTTGTCAGCTGACCTGCATTCAAAGCCCTTTATAAAACCAACATTCTTCATTAAAGAGTAAATCAACAGGTTAGTTTGTTTATGGGGTCCTGCTACTCTGACGTTGTGGTCTGCATCAGAGCAGGAGAAACGAACACAATCAGGACATGCCTGATGGGTACAGAGTAGCTACTGGGTTTAGCTTCATGACCACCCCAGTTCTGTCTCATCGTAACAGAAACAAGTGTTCAGAAAACGTTTCAGTAAAACTGAATTAAAGGACCCCGAATCAAGCTTGTTCATGGTTCTGACAGCCTGTCGGGAACGGCAGCTCAGTCCTGTACTTGCTCTTTGCTGGGCTAGAACCAGAGGGGATAGCTTGGCCCGTACCTGTATGCCTGTTGGACGACACATGGCCTGTCCTAAAATGCTGAAGATGATGTCCTTGTCTTCTTCGCTGGTGGTCGCTGGCAGCAGATCCTCAACCTCCTTCTTTTCTCCTGGAAGTAGAGGCAATCCCTCCCCCTGGCTGGAGTTCAGAGAAATAAATCCTGACCATTAACTACACCAATTAGAAAAGAAGCACTTCATTTATCAGCCAAGACAACAGACTAGCAGAGGAGTGACCAAGTCACTGCTTTGCAAGTCACAAGCCTTTCCAGTCAAGTCCAAGTCCTAAAATTTGAATTTTCAAGTCATCTACTGTCCGACGATGATAATAAATAAATCCCAGAAATAAAGCTTTTTAAAGCTTCGTTTATTTGCTCAAACAAGCAGGAAGTTCAACTGAAGTTGATTCTAAACAAAGAGCTGCTGCATCTAGCAGAGCAAGATCTAACCCAGAACCAAGAATGGTTTATGATTTTTGTCCATGTCGTGTCACTTTTGTGCCAAAATATCAAATATGCTCAAGTCATCATCAAGTCAACAGATGGAAGTCAACTCAAGTTGCATGTCGTTGGCGTTCAAGTCAGAGTCAAGTCCCAAGTCTTTATAGATTTTATCAAGTCATGTCAGAAGTCATTAAAATAATGACTCGAGCCCAAGTCATGTGACTCGAGTCCACACCTCTGTAGAATAGGGTCAGCTGTTGCAGCCGGATGACACAGGTGCAACTCCAGGGACGTCACTAACCTGGCGTTGTCCACCACCTTCCGGCCCCAGCGGTATGCCCAGCTAGCCAAAGCTGCCCAGGACTTAGCTACTTCTGGAGCCAGGCTGGCTGAAAGCTGATAGAGCTGGCCCAGCACAAAGTCTGGTTCTCCAACGCCCACATTCACTGTGGAAGCAGAAGCACCAGCATGAAGATGTGGCCAGACCCAGTCTGACTACCTTAACACCTTCAGGCTACAAAGACTCTGAAAGGTCGTGTCTTTGACTACATATGAAAGCGGAGATGCTTTCACATCAAGGTGTCTTATTGGTCAAATGTGTTTCTACCTGATGTCTCTGCGGTGATGTGGGGATTGCCCTGGTCCTCCAGAGGAAGGTCCAGGAGAGCAGAGATGTTCCGGCTTAGAGGTGAAGAGTTGGCTGTAGCACAGGAGTTGACCCCTCCAGACTTCTTCACTACCTACAATAACACATCACTGCCTTAACAGGGAGTTTAAGTCACGCTCCTCTACCTCTGGACCATGGGTTCCCAGAAGAACGTTAAACAAGTCAACGGGGCTAAAAGTCTGTTTCTAATGCCGCTTGTTACGTACCATGGATTTCACATACGATGTCCGTGAATTTTAAAGATGCATTCTGATACCAAGGAAGTGCTTATTTTCAAACAGGGGAAAAGTTATTTTAGGTTTTGTGTGAAAAAAAGTCCATGACTACAAATGCGCATCATGAAAGTGATGTCATCGAACCAGAGACGGAGAAAACGGAGGGAAAAGGGCCGTAAGGTCAGCAAACTTGAAATCCTTCCTTCAGGAGGAACACCACCACCATAAATCTGGTCATGTGGTGAGTAGCAGCTACGCTAGGGGAGAGGAGATTACGTGGTGACGATGTACGGACGTCTGATTTGTAGTCATGCCAACAGCAAACTTCCACAAGCTGATAAATCTCAAAGTACATGACAGGCGTGGTTGAAACACACATCATTACTTTTCATTTAAATTGCAGTACAACATATGTATGATCCAGGGCGTAAAGCAAAGCGGATTACAAACTGGCTCTTTTAGCCTTGTTGACTTGCATTCATTTTTCCGTTTTTCCGGGGAGCCGTGAGCCGACTGGAAGGGGAGGAGAATTAAGCCTGGGGAAACTGGAGACACATGCGGAGAGCCACACTAGAAGCCATTATAGTTAATGAGTAGTGAAAGTGCAAACACAGGGAGCGCAGCGCCACGCCGAGGCGTTGAAGATAGGCACCGGTTCGATCTCAAGCGCTGCTGCTGTTTGCAACACTGTGGAGTACTTTACAACAGACCTTATGACGCAGAATGGCTTCACGGCACAAACCCAACCGCAGTATTGATAACTTTCAAGTACTATTGATCTTAAAATATTCTAATAAATAGCGTATTTACCCATTTTTAATTAGTCTCAAAACATGACGGCAAGTCTGATCACGTACAAACAAGAGTCACTTTCCGCTTCCTGTTCTCAAGTCCTACGTGATGCTGTGACCATCGCGCGATTTTCCAACAAGCGCTCAGTGGTGCATCATGTGTGACCACTTGACTTCTCAAAAGCGCTGCACTTTCATCTCCGGCGTGCCCCAGGCATTAGGCTCCGTATAACACCATAGCAGCAAGCTCACAGGTTTCAATATTATTTAAAGTGGTTCTTTACTCATATTATAATACATCTGCAGAAGTCTCTAGTCAGAAAAATGCCTTGGAAGTCATACTTGAGGGGGGGTAAAAAAAACTCCAGTGCACCTGTTTCAGGAACTAGAAGTGAGTCACATCAGAGCTGAGCTTCAGATGAGTCAAATTTCCTGATATTTGGGCATCGCTCCTCTGATTGGCTAACAGCAACACGACTCTACCACCGACTCAGTTTGCTCTGCAACACTGATGTTTTATCTTCACAAATAACACAAACCTGGAGAAGTTCTGCTGTGTGGTGGAGTAGCTAATGCTAACAGCTTCTACTAATCATGACAACCTCTGCTGTTTCCTGGACGCCAAACCAACAACAGCTGTGAGTCAAGATGGGTGAGTCCATGACCTTTTCAGCTACTGGGGGAATGGCAAGTTTTCTTTTTTCAAACAGCGCCCCCTTAACTCTTCCTGGTCCCAGATCCAATCATACTTGAGCCTGGCATGTTACCTCTTCTAATCCTAGAGTTTCATCATTTATTTTCTATCAGAAGCTAATGCAGGAGATAGGTGTAGGAGACTATATGTTCAGCCTGCATGAAAAACTCAGTGACCGTTTATAATCAGAAAAATATTTTTAAAATGGGGTTTCAGGGAAGGACCATTTTAATTTAGGTAAAAAATGAAATGGCAGTAATTTTTTTAAGTGTATGAAGTTACAGTGACATCGTGTGGTCAATCTGGGTACTGCAGCCCCTGCACCAAAACAAACAAGTCTGCTGTGAGCAACTCCCAATCACAGATCAGCACCAGAACATTCTAGACAAGTGAAGACGACTCATACACCGTGTGTGGTTATGTAGATTATTACATTTCACTTTGATATCATGGGAGTGCATAATGTGCCAACTGTACTTCCTCTAATGGCCTCATGGTGTGCTCTTTGCAGCATTCTCTAGAAACTACACAGCGCAGCAACATTTTCTAAATAAGGCCTCTCGTAATGTTTCTAATAAACTCTTGCCTGTTTAAGTTGAGGTGTCATGTCTTTCCAGTCAGCAAGCAACCACTTGCAGAGAGTCAGCAAAGATCGGCAGGCAGCACTTTCATTCTTCCCCACACGGCAATAGGACAGCGCAGCCCTGCTCAGCATCTCCATGGCTGTCAGTGCCTGGCCTGTGGATCAACAACAGTTCATTTACAGAAAGTTAACGAGCACACTTATCCCTGCTGAATAACATCCATCTGAAGATGTTTAGAAAGCTTACAGGATATACAATTTGGAGAATCGCCGTCAGCAACAGAAACGAGACCTTATTTGGGAAAATGCTTGCTGTATTAAAACAGAGGTCAGACAGATTGGGGCTAGGTGAGAAACACTTTTCACAGGAATAAACGTTTAAAACAATTCCATTTGTCTGCATCATTTTTGTTTGGTCCACAGATGTGAAATTCACACCCGTGGCACATTTCCAGGTCTGCAACAACGACCTGTGCTGGCGGGTGAAAACCCTACTGTTCTTCAACTGCTGCGGCAGAGCACACATCGTCCTTCTGAGGTCAGCAGAGGGTCAGTGGGGCCCACCCCGAACAGCCTTGTACACCGCACTTAAGAGAAAGAATGCAGCAATAACTGGCGGGGGAAAGTGCGTTGTCATGGTGACCAGGCGCTAACACACGCATCTGCAGGAGAAACACTAATGCTTTATTCTTAATCCACCCACAACAAAGATTGTTAAATGTTTTTGTTACTGATGGGAAAACAACCATTCAGCGTTTCTGACCAGCTTCTCGACTGAGTTGACTTTAAGAACGCTCGTACGGCTGGACGATAGTTCAATATTTCTACCCATAGGTATGTGGTGCGATAAAACAAAAAACGATAAAAAAGTTTCCTTTTTTCATTATAACCTATCAGGTAGCAGCATACTAGACTCACTACTTGCTCCTAACCAGTCAAAACCACAAACTCGGGCACGCTACGTCACAAAGAAACAAAACAAAACAGAGCATGAGGCAGCGAGATGTCGCCGCGAGACGAGGCGGAGAAAAAAATAAAAATACAGAAAAATGAATTGACCAGCGCTGCACGTAAAATATATTTTCTACTATTTTCAAATTCATTTTCAATAAGATGGATATTGAACATGAGTTTTTTTTATCGATATACTATTTTTCTGTATCGTCCAGCCCGAAAAGCTCGTTTCATCTAAAACAAGCCGAAGTGCGGCTGAACACATGCTGGTGTGAAACATCCCAGAACATGTCAACTGTTGCTCAAGACAAGCTGGTAACACGTTCTGGTGTTCCTGAGTGTGTGTGAGCTCATCACCATCAGCGTATGAAGACAGAAAGCACAAACTGAGCTAAAAGCAGACGTGATTAAAAACTAACGAGCACATGCAGACAGCAGTAGCCTGCTCCTCACCTGCTGTTCTCAGGACTTTAGCCTTTTCTATCTGAACCTCTGGCCCCCATTTCTCTCCCATAGTGCCCTCCAGGGTGAGACGCTTGAAGGTCTGACTCAGCCCATCTTGCTGCTTCTGCTCGTGCGTCCCATCGCTGCACTGACTGAGAAGCCGAGACGCTAGAGCTATGTTGCCTTTCTTGCGAGCAAACTTGGCAGCAGTCAGACAAACCTCCAAAAGATGGCCATCGATGGAGGAAGAGTAACCTGGGCAAGAACAAAGGTGGACATGTCTCAAAACGCGGCACTGACCCAACAGTTGTCTGTTGAGATAAATAGTCTGGTTCAGATACTGGAGTGGGTTCTGCCTTATGTTAGCCACCACCAATAGTAATTATAACACAATGTTTAATAAATAAAACATGCCATACGGTAGAGCAGTGGTTCCCAAACTTATTTAGCCACGCACCCCCTTCTAGGTCACGACCATGTCGACGCACCCCCAGCCCCCACATCAGGGCATGGCTATATATATATATATATATATATATATATATATATATATATCTCAGGCATCAAGCTAAACAGACAGGGTTAAAAAAATATGATCGACCTTTTTCCCCATCACTTTCATTTTTGAAATAGTAATTAGTAAACATTCGATACCGTTACAATTCCTTTGATTTAATTTTAAATAAATATTTAGAGTGCCCAGGTAGCACATAAACAATGCAATTTAATGGTTTTCTTAAAGTAGGAACGTTTAACCTGTGCGGCCAGAGCGCTCTCCTTCCTTCTGCTCTGCGTAAACCTGAGCTGGCCACCTACTTGTGCGTAATCAAATGTCTATAGGGGACAAGATATAGCCATGAGGTTCACTTTTGCCTCAGACCGACTTATTGCTGTTTTATGGTGTGGCTGAATCTGCGATCCGCTGCCGCGCGGACTGGAATAACAAATGCTGCAGTAACATGAGTTGTTGTCAGGTTCATGAGGAGTCGCTGGCTGGAGCGGACCCGACTTTAATACGTCATCCCAAAATAGAAGCTAATATCTTAATTTGACCTGGAATGAAAAATGTTATAAAACCTCTTAAAAGTTTTTATCACAGAGGAGGCAGCGCTCATTTCTGTCTTCAGTCTGACGGCGCGCCGGAGTTTGCGCAGCGTGCACTTATTGAATCTGTGTGTGTGTGTGTGTGTGTGTGTGTGTGTGTGTGTGTGTGTGCGGCACAGCTCCATGAGCCGCTCCAGTCACCGCGTCTCGTTATTTGGCGCTATTTAAACCAATGTTGTAAAATTTCTTCTGCCCAGCCCAGATGTGCTCACATGTGCACCCGTGAGCCGTGGATCCGCTGGAACGCGTCTGACCTCTGACAGACGCACTCTGAACTTCAGATCTTCATCATTGATTTATTTAGTTACATCCACAATGTTCTGTGTGTGAGGTTTACAACGTCAGAACACCTGCATGAGACAGGTGTTAATTACAATCTGCCAGAATGACTCGCCACCTTCAGATTTCTCAAACACCGTTAAAAATGATCAAATACAGAACATATCAGCGTGCGCAGGCCAGAGTGCTGAAACTCGGCGCATTGTTATTATGAAGCTAGGGCACACGTGGAGGACACGCGCACAAATATACATGTTTTCAATTACATTCATTGGGCCCACTTACTTTTTCTTTGGCCCACCCACAAATGAGTTTCTGGCTACAATAATGGTGACACATGACAAACTTCTCTGAGCTCTGCAGCCATTACACTTTTCACCTCGCGCACCCCCTAGCGGCAGCTCACGCACCCCTGGGGGTGCGTGCACCACACTTTGGGAATCCCTGCAGTAGAGGATACTCGGCATGTGTCTGATGCTCTCTTAAGTCACATGATCTACAAATCTATCTTCGTACATCCATGTGTTTGGAGATCGTTTTGGGCCGCTGCTGTAATAAAAAAAGTGAGACGCGAACCGGAAAAGCTTCTGCCGATCACAATTCAACAACAGATTATGAAAGAACGGATAACGCTCGAAACGCGCGGATTCATCCCGATGTAAGAGGTGAGTCTCCGCTTTGTTTTGGTTGTTTTGGCGTCGACATCATCCTAGCGCGCAACGTTCTGAGACTCTTAAAAACAGTAAAAACGGTGAGAAACGCTGGCAGCGAATGAGTAAATAAGTACCTTTGAGTCTGTGGAGTAGTTGTCTTTGGAACATGGAGTATCTGAGAGCCTGGAGAAAGAGCTGAACATCCTGTTGCTTACACGAGTTTAAAGCCTCACTGCTGAGAGGGATGAAGGAGTCCTGTTTAACAAACAACAACAACAAAGACACATGGTCACAACCCTGGTTTGCGTCTGGTTTCCATTGATTCATTTGGTTTTCTCCCTTCTGCTTGTTCCGGGAAACATCAGATCACAGACCAACCAGAACAAAAGAGGATTATTGCTCTTCACAAACTTCAAAGAAGACGCCAGTTTTAAAAAATCTTTCATTTCAGAACCAAACTTGTACGTAGAATCGTGACAGAACTGTACCTGAAAGTCTTTGTGAGACTGAATTTTCACTACATGGATACAAACGAAGTGTGTGTTTGTACGTACATCCTGTCCCATAAGTGTGTTTTCCAGGGCGAAAGCACAGTGGAGCTGCAGCGTAGGAAGAGTGGGCAGGGCGTCGGAGAGAGTCAGCGTCGACAGACGGAGCGGGCCAAGGCAGATCCTTCCGGTCTGTTTCAAGCAACGCACCAAAGTACTGCAACGCCGTACAAACGGAGTCAGGGAAGAAACACAGAACAAGTGTACATGCACATAAGTAAAGACAGGAAAATCCCTTTTGTCCCTCAGTGGGGAAATGTTGGCAGCAATACACAACAGGAGCAAATAGGATGCTAACAAAGGTTAAAGGGTAAACATGGAAACATAGTTCAACCTATGGAAGACAAAAAGTGTTTAAGTCTTAACGTAAAAAGATATGTCATGCTATGAATTTCAATTCCAACAGCTCTGCAGTGGTCTCTAGTATAAATTAATGCCTTCTGAGTTGAACCATGTGGGGAAAAAAGCTCTGGCACTCCTGCTTCAGGAAGTAGAAGTGAGCCAAGATGAAAGAGGAGTAGAAAACTACAGGATGTAGCGTCTTACTTCCTGATTTTTGGACATCTCTGCTCTGATTGGATAGAAGCAATACGACTACCACTGACTGTTCGCTCTGCATCGTTGATGTTTTATCTCCTCGAGGAGTTCTGCTGTGTGGTGGAATTGCCAATGCCAACAGTTAGCTTCTACTAATTGTGACGTTCTACAGCCTTCCACGTCGTGACTCTAGATGGGTGAGCGCATGAATGTTAAGTGACAGTGTGACGTAGATCTGTCAGGCTTTTTCAATCCTAGGGTTTCACCGTCTGTTTTCTATCAAAAGTAAATGCAGATATAGGTGTAGGAGACTATTTTCATGTTCAGTTACCAATCGTATTCCAAACACAACAAGTTGAAAACAAACTCTCAGTGAACCTGCCCAATTTCTAACTTTTGATCTGCGGTTAACGTTAAATAAGTGATAAAACAGGAGCTGTTCATGAAAACGCAACAGTGTTGCTCTAAAAGTAGAGAAAAGCCAAAGAGGTCAAAGCTGGGGGTCAGTGAAAATTTCAGGAACATCAAAACTTGAACACAGAACTAGGGATGTCCCGATCAGGGTTTTATACCCTCAAGTCCGAGTCATTTGATTTTGAGAACCTGCCGATACCAAAGCCCGATCCGACACTTTCGATGGACATTACATTACACAAGAATAAAGAAAGCGAAGAAACAGATCCAGTGTTCCTTATTTTTTATTTAATTACCTTATTTTAACATTTAACAACTAGAGCTGGGTATCGATTTAAATTTATAGAATCAATTCAATTCCGATTCTCAAGAATTAGAATCGATTATCACAATAGGACTCGATTCTATCCGATATATCGATTCAGCTCAGTGAACTCTTCTTTTTTTGCTGTTACCTTTATTACATGACTATGTAGTTGTGTAGTATATTAACACTATTAACATTCAACAAATGATTGAAATATTGTCCACTTAAAACGGCTGTGTGGCCCAATCCAACCAGAACCGTGCTTCTCACAAACATGCTGTCAGGCAGAATTAGCAAACAGATCCAGGACAGAAGTCAATAACTGCATCAGTGAACTGCTATTGGAGCACGCACACACACACACATGCACGCACGCACACACACACACACACACACACAAAATTTTTTGATTTTATATTGGCCTCACTCATCAAGTTAAATGCTTTTTAGCAATATTGGTCAGATTTTCTGGGCCGGAACATCTTCAGGACAACGTTCCCTTAAATGCGACCCATTTGTTTTGTTTTCTTGGTTTTTGTTTTCCTGTCCTGTCCGTCTCTGATCGTCCTGCATCTCCTTTCAGTCCTCCAGACAAACTGCTGCCTGCTTCCTCATTTTTCACCTCACAAGTTACTTTTAACTAATAGAACAAATGGCTCTACTGACCACAAGAATGGCAGAGTGTGCGCTGTGTTGCTTGGCCGTGCGAGTGACGGAGACCACCGGTGATGAGCGGCAGAGCACGTCCGGTCAATCAGAGTCAGATTCGAATAAAATACAGACGTGACCAGAGAGAATATGAACGGACATGAACGATCGTGTGTTAATTATATATTTTCTGGGTTTTGCCACTTTGAGAATGTTACTGTGGCCGTGCTCAGAAAGCAGCTGCCTGGAGCGCACGAATAATCAGCTCTCTGCTCAAAAGAATCCCAGCTACGCGGAGAGTCCATAAATAATATAAAATAGGTAAAAACTGGATCTTTATTTGGGCTCCCTCTGGGTGTGTAAGTTGAGAGCTTCAGGGGAGCCCGACAACCTGTCAGGAGAACCAGGTTCCTGTAATTTGAACCCTGTACCCGAGTCCAGATCGGGACATGGCGCCCGATCCGAGTCTGAAACCATGTGATCGGGACAGATTTCCAATCAAGTGATGGGATCGGGACATCCCTACACAGAACGATGTGGACCATTTTGGACATAACTGTAAAATGCTCAAACAAACATCAGCATGAGACATCCTCCTTACTCTGAACCGGATGTAGTCCTCTGCTCCTGCTGCTCACCCGTTTTCACCATGGAGCTAACGGCACTGCGAAGGAGCTGCACCTCAATGGCTCTCTGCAGCTCAGCAGGATCTGGACTCAAGCAGGGAAGAAGCTTCTTCAGATCTGAAAACGGCATGCACAAACAAACAGACACTATTGGTTTCGTTGGAAAAACTTCAGTATCTTTGTACAAATCAACAAGAACCTTCTTATCCACACCTACCAAGTTTGTCCTTGCTGTTGGAGATGAAGCTGTAGTCCTCCCCAGGAAGGAGCTCCAGCTGGGCTCCACATTCTGTCAGGTCTCCCTCCTCAAAGCGGCTCAGAGCCTGGATGTAATTAAAATCTGCCCTCAGGTTGATGTTGACAGGATTTGTGGAGCTTTGTTTGAGGGTACTGATGGTGGCCTGCCACTCTTTCACCGAGGCCCAATCGCAAAGTGAGCTGTAACACTGACAGGCCTTGTTAGCCAAGAAGTTCACCACCTCAGGAGAGCAGTCAGTTGACTTTAGCAGCACTGTCTTCCTGTTGTCTCCTAGTCAGAGGAACACCAAGAGATTGTACTTGATAAAGATGATCTTACTGAACATTTCTCCTCTAAATATTAAAGCAAGGTTTCCCACTGAGCAAATCAAGACAAATCAAAACATCGTTAACCCTGAGGTGGAGCAGATTACCATTACTGGCGTGTTTAGGGCTGCTTGTGTTGTTGGAAAGTTTCAGCAGGCAGCTTTCAACGTTTTTGATGCTGCAGTCCATCCCAGTTACTGCAGAGAGCTGGTCCTGATACTCCAAAGCTGCTTTCTCAAACCTACATATGCACACGCACACACACACACACAAAAGTGCAAGGCAAAAGTGTTAAAAGCGTAACATATGGCGTTTATTATTTTGCATGTGAGTGATGAGAGCGTCCGTACCGTCCTTCAGCCTGCAGAGCTACCGATGTCAGCCAGCCCAGACTCTTGCCAGAGATGAGGAGGCTCCAGGCTGCCAGACCCTGGATGGCTTCAGGACAGCGCAGCTCACACAGAGCCTCAACCAGCAACGCCAGAGGGATCTCCAGCTCTGCAGCCTGCTGACCCCAGAAACCATGCAACCAGGAAACACTTGAGTCACATATCTCATTTCAGAAACCTTTCCATTTGTTACAACTAGGGAGGCCCAGACCCAATTACGTGATCGGAAATTGGTCCTGATCACGTGGTTTCACACTTAAAGTGAGAAAATGTCCGTTTCTGGGAGTAAAACAACATACGAGGTTTCCCCTGGTTATAAAATTGTTAGGTGTTGTTAGCAATAAACACCGTCCACAGGCTCGGGGATTTATGCATCCTCAAAGTCCTTCAGAACTATATATGTGAAGACTACACCGCCCGTTCGAGACGGAACTGATGCCATCCTCCCCCGACCGTACTGACGCTAATGTGTAAGCGGCATTAGTAACAAACTGGGACTTATTGCAGACTGGTTATATGCTCAAAGGGACAAGCCAAAACAGGAAGTAGTTTGTTTTGAACGCAGCTCACTGGCTCATGTCTTGGTGAATAATAGGCCTCTTTTACAAAACAATGCCGCCAATTTGCCGCAAAGCTTAACTGGCAACTAGGAGCTTTAGGTCTCTTTTGTACATTCATTCAGTGTTTATCTTCCTTATCCATTTTTTTTTTTACACAGTTTAGTAAAAAAATATTTTTTACCCCACATGTTTCTGCTAGTATCTCTAGCCTTCATCAGAGATCGCCGGTGTTGGTGGCGTCACTTCCTTTTAGGTGTTTATAAGTGTTCAGACCATGACAGTAATGTGGCACAATCGAGTCCCGTGTACCAAAGATATGGGGCGGTCTCTGCGCGGTCACAAACATAACTTGGACATAACTAGGGTTGGGCATTGCTTGAATTTGAACGATTTCAATTCCAATTCCTTGTTTCGATTCTGGTTCCTGTTCCTATCGATTCCTGATTCAGATTCTTTCAAGTGGCAGGATCCAAAAACATTAAAGAGTTTTAAGTGAGCCGCCTAACCACAGGTCTTACTTGATGAAATAATCTGAACTTTTACATACGTTTTAATTATATGAACAATATCACCTTCATTTAGACAAAAACAAGATTTCAAGAAAGAAACAAAAAGACTTCACTCGGTACAACGAAGGTACTATGGGCCACCACGCCCTCGTGTGGCTTGTCTGAAGACACATCGAATTACGTCTGTAAAGGAAAATGAGCTGTGTGGAGGCTCCCGCCCTCCACTTAAAAGCAACAGCAACACCACCGTTCCTATGTCCTAATGCTCTTCACCTTGCTGAAAACACATCTTTATTAGCTTTATTAGCCATCTTAACTGCTCGCTGGTGCTTCTCTGCTGCCCTCTGGCTGACATTTTGCCCACTGAGCACAACCTTTTCATGGCTCTTCAGCTTTTTTCGCCTTTGTGCTTCACTTTTCTCATCATGAGCACCGTGTCGGAACCAGGTAACCAAAAGCCTCCTTCACGTCCATGTCCTCAGGGCTGCGGGTTTTCTCTCCATGAGAAGGATCTGCACGAAGCCTGTCCTGTCTGCCTGGAAATTCTGCATGCTAGGAGAGCACTTTCGGACCCTTGCGAGTTCTGTGGCAACCTCCGCCGCCCCACATTTGAACAGTGTTGGGGTCCTGCCCTCATGAGGAAATTACTACGCAGTATTTTCTCCAAAGGACTATGCCATCTACGCCCTGAAGCGTAGACAATAAAGCATATTGATATCAGCGCCAGCAGGGACTCCATGTCCCATGATCCTCTGCAGCCGGCAGCAGCTTGATGATGTCATCACGCGATGCCAAGTCTGACCAGCCAGTGGATACCGGCCCATACAGAGACCGCCCGCTGGACGAGTCTATAAAGCCGAGGCGCAGAGCAGAACTCACTCTCTTCCCGTCCAGTTCATCTGGTGTAAGGAGACCCCCCCTCCTCTGCTCCTACCGCTCCAGACAGCGTGTGCATGAGGCCTAGCTGCTGAGATCAACGGACCAACGCCATCTGATCTGCTCAGCCCCGGACAGAGAGGGACGCCTTGTGTTCGTTCATTCAAGATTTCTTTTTTTTATATCTCTCTTTCTCTCCCGCTTCTCTAATAGTCCAAACAAGCGGTCGACCACGTGACTGCTTTAAATTAACAGACGGTCTCTCTCTTCCGCACCAAAAGCATCAACGGACCATCTCGAAGTAAGCTTCGTCTCTTTTATTGTTTAATATCTAAGTTTGTTTATGCTGTGGCCAGGCTGACAGACTGTTTAGATATGTAATTTGCCTTTATGACTGATCTGTTGTTTTTTTTTCTTGATCTTTGTGAAGCGATTTGAAGTGTTTTGATTAAGTTTACTGTGAACGTTTGCTCACACCGTCAATTACGCGTGTTATCAGGGTTCTACACCCACTGATTGTGCGTGTTTGGGAAGACAAGCTAAATTCCACACATACACACACACACACACACACACACACAGGGTCCGAAATTAAATTTTTTACTCACCGGCCAAGTTGGCAGGTAGATGATGAAAATCTACCGGCCAAGCATATTTTTTACCGGCCAAAATTATAAATGATTTAGATCTACCTAAAGCATGTAATTCTATATTATGTTGATTCCAAACAGAGTGACAAAATAATTAAAACATCAATTAATAAGGAAAACAACTCTTTTGTCATTTTTACTATTTATTTATTTATTTTTAGAGATGTTTTTATGAACTCTTTCATTGAAATCTAGTCAGACTCCTTGTTTTCTCTGTCCATGAAGTCTGGCCTCCTGCTTCTGACACCGTCTTTGTGCCAAAGCATTACAGCCTCATTTGGATCATAGTCCTTGATCTCTGGAGAACACAGCTGCACCATGAGAATATCTGAAAGTGTGTCAGGAATAGGGTTGTCACGGTAACCGGTGTAGCAGTAAACCCCGGTAAAAAAGTTGACAATAAATAATAACAGTCTTGTTTAAAAAAATATAAATATATTATCTCGGTGGATTACCGTGGCTGCGGTGTAGGCGCGGTGACCCTTACCAGCCACCGTATCATCTGCTGGAAGTTGCCGGCGGCACATGCGCACTTTGTTGTTTACGACCAAAACTTTCTTTAAGCTAAAGCTGAAATAATGGCAGGAGGAGACGGCAGCACTCGGGACATTTATTATCCCTCAAAGAAGACAAAGTATGGGCATTTTTTGGATATTTGAAGAATGCCGAGGGCCAGTTGTCTGTGAAAGGCAGCAACGCTACGTGGCCATCATAATGTAGCAATTGTCTTACGACTCCGCCATCTCCAGGTCGCCACTTTTCACAAAATCTTCTGGTTGCCACTGGTCCTGGTGGTTTTTCTTCCAGTTCGACGAGTTTTCTTTTGGGAGGCTGGCTGACTCCAGTTAAAAACCGCCACATTTCACCGCTAGTTTTAACACAAAGCTAACTGCTAACTTGATAAACTGATTGAATGGGATAGGTGGAAATGCCGTTGGGTGTGGCGTTCACGTTTCGTGTACGTTTGTGTAAGTTGCATGCAGGAGGGAGGAGTATCAGAAGTCCGTGGAAGATGACTGATAAACATAACTAATTTGGTGCAAACATTTACCCGCCAGGTGGCAGGTAGAGCTCAAAAATTTACTCGCCAAATGGAGCAATTTACTCGCATTTGGCGAGTGGCGAGTGTTAATTTCGGACCCTGCACACACAGTTCGATCCTTTGGTCAGCCGAACAAAGGATTCGCCATTATGTTTTCGAAACTCCCTCCAGTTTGGTAATCAGCCTAACTCTGCCTGGTTACATCATCAAGCAGCCTCACCATTGCTGATCACATAACCATCTCACCCCACCGGTCTGATTAGATTGTTACTTCACATTATCATTCCATGGTTTCATTGCTTGTTGTTTGTTTGATAAAATCAGTTGGTTGATATTGATTGGCTAACGCTTTGAAGGAGCTAAGGTGATTATATTAGTCAATAAATGCTAATGCCAATTAAGTTTTGTCTCAAGTGAATTTGTCTGTGTTGGATAGAATATGACCGCTGCTCGTTAAAAGAATTTTACGAACTTTAGACAGATTGATAGAGGTTTGGATTCATTTTTCCCCTATAAAAAGGGGTGGTGCCCCGAGGCATATCCACGGATATCCTAATTACGTAATAAATCGGTAAATATTTCCATATTTATGAATTTTATTGATGAATCCAAAGGGTAAGTAAAGCTTACAAATTATTTGTTGGCTAATAACCACAACAACAGCGTGTGAAATTCCTCCAGCACCTCATGGGGGAACCTACGTTTTCGCAGCATGACCCCATGCTCCCCGAGTTGGCTCAACCGGCTTCGCCCGGTTCAAACGAGGATGGCCTCACGATCGATGTCCCCGCTACTAGCTGGGCAGATCAAATGGAGGTGGCAGACAGACTAGCTGAGCCTGACCTGGAAGCTTCCCTGTTTCTCCCTCCTGAGGAGAACATGGAAGACGTGCTAGACATTTGCGTCGACAGTCAAGACCTCCTGGACGACGAGGATGCTCTCCTTACCTCGGACAACGCTACCGCTGCTTTAACTCCCGACTTTAGAGAACACGCGTTTTCTGCAGAGGAGCAGCTGAGAAGCTGGAAGTGGACTGTCCAGCTCCTGCGCCAGCACAGAAGGGGGTCTGGCTTTGTTGTTTTTTTCCTCCCTTCTGAACCGGCTATGGCAGGGGTGTCAACGAAAATTCCCACTGGGCCAAATTGAAAAACTGGGACAAAGTCGCGGGCCCAAGTCATTAATTTTCAAAAAGTGACGGCAAATGTGCACATTTTCCTTTATCTACAAATATTTACTGTTGAACTTTTCCATTTGTAAACACACTTATTTTTGCAGCAACACTGAATGTGGAATAACCAAATAACACACGAGCAAATCGACTTAATTAAGCACACCGGTGGTATTCGTTACCTTTTTATTCTCACTCCTTAAATTGTGGATATATACACAGCATTTTTTTAAAATATTTTGAATCTTTTAAGTTTTTCTGTTTTATGTATCCTTGTTTACTCTTTATTCTTATTTTTCACTCTTCTTTTCTGCTCCTGTGACACTAAGCTTTCCCCACTGAGGGACAATTAAGGCATTCTATTTCTATTCTGTTCATCTATCTGTAATCTTTCCAGTTCCTGTTTTGAAGTAGGTTAAATCTATTTTCACAGGCCAACAACAGAAATACGATAAATTGTAATCCTCTTTTATTAAAATGCAATATCTCACCTATCAACTTTCATGCTTTGGAGATGAAAAAGTGCAGAAAAACCAGAATAATTCAAGCTCAGTTTGCTCCACTCTGATTTACTGTGATGCTCACCTGTTCCAGCCAGACACCTGCATCTCCAGGCTTAGGCTCTGAGCTGAGGAACTAAGTTCATCAGTGAGGCTCTTGTGTTGTTTTGTTCATCTTCATCACAGACAACCTTTGCTCACATAGGTTTGTGCTGCTGAACATGGAGAGCATTTGAGCAGCTTGACCACACAGTTGGGTCAGTGTGTCGGGGAGAACAGTCACAGAGTCAGACTGACTGGCGCGTGCTGCTACACTGGAGTTGAATCATCCAGTCTAGAAGTTGGTTGGTGCGCTTTCCATGTCAGCAGCAAACAGATTACTGAGCAGTTAATATTTATTTATGGGCTTCAAAGTCAGCAAATTGCTGAGTAAACTGAGTAAGACGAGTGTTGAGAAGTAGCGTAGTCTTGGTACCCAGAGGCCATCAATCTGATGATTGGAGGCTACCCACCAGACAGTACCTTCTGTCTCTGGCTCAAGGGGAGGTGTTGCACCTTTGTCCACACCTGTGAAAGCTGCAGTCCTGCCTACTGAAAGGTCCAACCTGTTAGCTGAAAGTCTTCCCCCGGATGCGGTGAATACTATTCAGAGCTCGAGAGCATGCTCCACCGGGGGTTTATATGCCTATAAGTAAGGGAGTCGTTAGGGGAATTCCTCAAGGATCCTCACTTGGGCCTTTATCATTTTCAATTTCAATAAATGAACTACTTCTCTGTTGTACCTCTTGTTCGATTCATTTCGCTGATGGCACTATTTTATACTGTTCTAAAGCTAACAAATTGGAAATTCAGGAGATCCTTCAGCTTAATTTTAACAAGGTACAGCATTGTTCAGACTAAACTTCTCAACAAATCTAAATCATATTCTATGCTCCTCCAGAGATAAAACATTTTTTGGACTCTTCAAAGGAGCTCTCTTCTGACAAACTTAAATACTTGGGGGTTTGGTTAGAACCTGATTTATCCTTTAAAATCCACATTCAGAAAATCTCTCAAAGTTAAAGGCTGCTTGAAAACCCTATACCAATCCATCAACTGTTTTGACCTTTCAGTAAGGAAGCGTAGGATGACTCAACTTCTGTTTCTGATTTTGGATTATGCTGATATAATTTACCAGACCTCTACAGTTACATGTCTTCAATCCCTTGATATCATATTCAATAGTTTATGTTGTTTTGTTCTACGTTGTCCTTTTAGAACACACCACTGTCAAATGCATGATCATACGTTCCTACCCTCACCTATGGTCATGAGCTTTGGGTAGTGACCGAAAGAACAAGATCGCAGATACAAGCGGCCGAAATGAGTTTTCTCCTAAGAGTGGCTGGGCTCTCCCTTAGAGATAGGGTGAGAAGCTCGGTCATCCGGGAGGGGCTCGGAGTAGATTTGCAGCTCCTCCACATTGAGAGGAGCCAGTTGAGATGGCTCAGGCATCTGGTCAGGATGACTCCTGGACGCCTCCCTGGTGAGGTTTTCTGGGCACGTCCAACCAGGAGAAGACCTAAAGGTAGACCAGGACACGGTGGAGGGACTATGTATCACCTGGCCAGGGAACGCCTTGGGATTCCCCCGGAGGAGCTGGCTCAAGTGGCTGAGGAGAGGGAAGTCGACTTAGGCTACTGCCCCCGCGACCCGACTCCAGATAAGTGGAGGAGGGAGGGAGGGATGGATGGATGGATGGATGGATGGATGGATGGAGGGAGGGAGGGAGGGATGGAATTTAAGTATAAATAACGGAGAAAGTTCAGCAAACGTGTTTGCTTACATTTTGGCCACTGTGCGCCTGCACATTGTGAGGGTAAGGAGGGGGACCCGAGGCTGCTCTCAGGGTCTCTGCGGGCTGCAGAGTAGAAGCGACAGACAGCTGGTGTGATCAATTCTGAAAGGTGCTGATCAAAATTAGCAGATCACGTTTTTTTGGCTGCGTTTACTTTCATTTTCACTATAGTTGCCGGCCGGAGTTCGCCGGTAACTCCCCACGTGATCATGAGACACCCTCTGTTGTTCCACGGCGAAATATCCATTCTCAATTTAGGCTTTGCCGTAATATTACTACCAAGCTGGGCGGAGTGAATGTCGCAACATTCCCAAATCGCCATGCCGCCTGGCGCATTCATAACACCACGGTGGCAGTATTATGAAGACTTGCCGACACAATGTGTCTTATTAAAATGGCCTCAGAGGGAGAGGGGTGAATGTTAATACACTAAGAAAGATAAAACTAATTTCTAATCAAGCGTCTCCCGCTTGCAGACTGGTTCTCTACAGGGAAGCAGGACTTGAATGGATCTGACCTCACGGGTTGTCAGGCCCCCTCACGAAACATCAGCTCGTATCAGTAGGTAAGCAGCAAAGATCTTAGTAAAACATTCACGTTTCATTTTAGTTGTTTCTTTTCAGGACATAATCTTCAAACACCTTGTAAACTTTCCCAATAGCTAACTTAGAGTTGGTGTCTAACCTGTGTGCTGCTGCTCTTGAACTCTGTGAGCAGGTCGAAACCATGGCGTACAGTCACTGCAGGCTGGCCAGAGAGAAGGCCAACCCTCATCAGAGCCAGTCGGATCCTTGTCAGCCAGTCTTGGCAGGTCTGACGGTTTGTGTGGAAGAACGTCTTAATGCCCTGAGAGACAGACAAGATCTTTTACTACATAATTCAGTGGTTCCCAAAGTAGGGGTCAAACCCCACACATCAAGCACTAAGCTAGGGCATGAAGTTCATCTCCAGGAATCAAATCAAACAGATAAATTATTTCAATGACATATTTGAACAACTTTTATAAATGCTGAAAGAAATGAATATAAAAAAGTACTACAATATACCTTATTTATCTTTTTAATAATGTGTATGTAGTACAACCAGTTCGTTTAAACGTCACTACCTAAAGTCTGGTAAACCAGTTGTCCCCAAACCTTTTCTCCTGGACCTCCTTTTGTTGCACAAGAAAATGTTAGCCACGTGCAGGAGTTGCACCGGCAAAGGGAGGGGGTCAACGCTGGCTGTGAGTAAACAGTTCTTTTGTCTTATTGTTAGCGGGGTAGTAATAGTCAGAATAATAAAATTATTGTTGAATTCAAAGGTTTTTTACTTTTAACACCAGTTTGTGTGTTCTCCATTCTTGCTGTTTATCATTTATTACAAATATTTGACAATATTAAAATGAGTTTTGAGGATTTTGTTTCTGATAAAAGAAGCCATAGTTGTTTTATTTTTATTGACATAGGTTTTTGAGAGATTTCTTTCACCAAAATTGCCCTTGTATGTTCTAAAAGTTTGATGATGATACAAGTAAAAGGTTAATGCATTATTCAACACCAAATTTCATTAGAAAAGTTGTCTAATTTGCTGTTACTTTGGCAAAAATAAACATTCTTTCTCTTAATCTGTAAGTTACCAGTAGAATGAATCGAGGTTTAAACGCAGCGCTTAGATTGCGGGTGTGAGGCCCTGAGCGCTAGCTTTGATTTGGCACCGTGCCTTTGGGAACCACTGTGGTAAACACTCCCGACATTATTGTGAGATAATGATGCCTGTTTGAATTAGTTGAAATGATTTCATGATCAACCAGGTGCGGTCTGTTTTTGGTTTTAGCGCACCTTTGGGGGAGCAGTGAGAGCGTTGGCACAGCCTTCGTAAGCGTTGTACATCAGCTTCTCCAAGTTCTCCAGGTACTGAAGCAGCAGACTGAGGCGGAGCTGATTTGAGTGGTGACCATCACCATCACTTCCACTTCCAGCCCATGCTCCAAGGTCCTGTTCTGGGTTCAGGCTGTGAGCAGCCAGGCTCCTAATCATCCCTTAAACCAAAGATCAGAAAGAAAACTTGTAGAACATTTGGGTGCAAGTTCCAGGTCTGCCTTGTTTTCCCAGCAAAGTAGCAAAACATATGTGCAACATGGTAAATACTGCGCAAAGGCAGAGCTAAAGCCATAGACTGCAATCATGAACATTTTATTCAAAAATTAAATGTTCAAAGGCTTAAAGTGACTAAGATGTACGGTAATAGAGTGCAACCACAACACTGGAAGCACCAATGCTGGTGCATATTAGCATAACAGGGATGCTGCCAATTATCAGAGTTTGAGTTTCTGGTCAGTCGGACTGGGACTCGGGCGAGCGAGGCTTACATCTGCGATCTGTCGCTTTTTATTTGGAATAGAAAAAAACCGTAAGTTGAAACCCAAGCCTGCGCGTTTACCTTCGATGGTTTGGAAGGTGTCCTGGGCTCGACCCAGTGGTGTGCGAAGCTTTGACAATACAGTAAACTGAGCCGCTTCCCAAACGGCCCACTGCCACAGCACCACCTCTGTTTTCAGCAGCGCCTGGGACACCACATCTGGCCTGCTGCCATCGGCACTTCCACGACCATCCCGCTTCTCAAGTCGCTGGCAGCTGTAGTACAGGCGCTCCAGCCACGGCTCTTTGCTGGGAACAGAGAAATGTGGCGCTTAGGAGAAGAAATCTGACCCACAATAACACCAACCCCAATCTGAGAATTTAACCAGCTGTTTTTTCTTGGTTGATACCGCCCATCTGGACCAAAGACAGAGCTGAGGTAAAGAGGTTTGACTATATGAAAATGATTAAAATCACAAGGAAGCACATGGCTGTTTTTTCTGGAACTGCGCTGCTCTGGGCGGCTGCATGTTGGAGTAGCTCTGTTGACTATATGCAAGTTTTGCCTTTTCTTGGGCATTTTTTCTTCTAGTTTCTCAAGAAAAATTGTATTTTTTGGACATTTTACTTTTCTGTTTCTGGTGCTGTGAAGCTTGGAGGATTTTAACTGCTATTTTTTTTAGCTTTTTTCACTTTTTGAGCATTTGTTATGATGCGTAACCATGGCAACAAGCTGTTTAAAATTATGTTATTTTTCTGTAGATTACTGAATTATATTGGAACAGTACGATGGAGCTAAGACCTGTTGTCAGCTCAGAGCTCCCGGTGGAAGTGCAAAGAGCACAGACATGAAATATTGAACAAGAGTAAACAAACTGAACTGATTTTGGTTCTGAAGATGAACAGAATCCTCCTTGGTGTTCAAATCAGGTCGCGGGTGTTCTGAGTCAAACGGTCCAAAACATGTCTGCACCTTAGGCAGTGAGGTTGTTCTCTGCTATAGGGAGTATAAGTCTCCTCCCCTGCCGGTCGGCTCACGGGTCCACGGAAGAAGGAAAAAGTGAATGCAAGTCAACGGGGCTAAACACGCTGATTTCTAATCCGCTTTGTCTTACGCCCTGGATCACACATATGTTGTAAAAGTAATGATGGGTGTTTCGACCACGCCTGTCATGTGCTTTGAGATTTATTAGCTTGTAAAAGTTCGTAATTAGCATGACGACAAACTAGAAATTGGCATGTCGCATATGTGATGTCACCACATACTCTCCTCTTCCCTAGCACAGCTGCTACTTACCACATGACCAGATTTATGGTGGTTCTTTCCTCCTGTGGGAAGTTTGCTGAACTTACAGACATTTTCCCTCCGTTTTCTCCGCGTCTGGTTCGATGAAGCGCATTTGCAGTCCTGGACTTATTTTCACACAAAACCTAAAATAGTGTTTCCCCGTTTGAAAATAAGCGCGTTCTTGGTATCAAAACTTGTCTTTAAAATTCACGGACATCATATGTGAAATCCATGGCACGTAACAAGCTGAATTAGAAAATAGCGGTTTTAGCCCCGTTGACTTGCGTTCATTTTTTCTTTCTTATGGGGACCCGTGGTCCGGAAGTAGATGGGCGTGACTTAGGCTCTCTGTAACGCTAACGCAGAAACACCGGAGTCGGGGGTTGTGCTCTATAGCGGTTTCTGCAGACCTCCTTATGAAACGTCACCAGCTGCCCAGGGCTTAGACCGGAAACTAGTTTCTGTTTTTACCGCTCTAGTAAAAAAAAACCCATCAAATTTTCTTAAAATTCCAGCCTCGAAAATCCAAAAACCTTTTTCATCTGAGGTTTTAATACTTCTTTACACACGTCAAAGTGATTTTGCCTCTGGCCCATATCTTAAAGTTTGAGTGATAATGTTGATTTTATTTTTTGCACTCTGGGCATCTAACCCTGAGATGTGTTTATTTAAAAAAGAAAATAAGATCCACGTATAAAAGCCTTGAACAAGCTGGGGGAACGACAGTCAAAAGAACACCCTGTAGTTCAGAGAGCATTCACCACCACCACCTTTTAGATGGATTCATTCTTCAAAGTGGCGCTATTCCAACATTAAAACCACCCAAAGGCCAGGGCGGTGACTACAAGCAAAATGCTAAGTGCTAGCTGAATGTTGGCAATAATAAAGCAGTGAGCACAACATGGTAAGAACATTCTTGTTTAAAAGCAGGATGTTTTTTTCCACTGCTCTCTTCTGCTTCATGGCCCATCATGCTCTGCAGAGGATCTAGGGTTACGTCATAAAATGGGTGGAATTCACAAGGATGGAGGCAGGATTTTATCCAATCCAAGTGTCATATTCCCCAGTAGAAATTGTCTCAAGAACGTCTTTCAGAACAAATGCTCTGGAAGGGTTCAGTAGCATGACACAGGTCCTGTTGACCAGGTGAACCTGGTATTTAAAACATTAGGAAGGACCTGTGGTTGTTGGATGAGACGAAGGTTAAAACATACGGAGTTGGTTGTTGTCACGGCAGCCTGACACTCAGTTAAATAAGGTTTCAGAATATCCATAGAGACATGTCCACTTCCTCTTGGCTCGTCTACCTTCTCGTCTGAGTGCTTGTGTGGTTTTAATCAGCCAGGGTGATGAGTGAAATAGTTCCCCAGGGTACATTCACTAGAAAGACACTAATGGGCCATTCCCATCTGTACCGGGTCGGCCCGGGCCGGACAGCGTAGGTTGTTTACATATCTGGGTGGCCTGGTATTTTTCCGGGCCAACCAAGGCTCATTCTCATCCCTCTTCTGGAGGGGGTCTGCTTCAGGCCGACCAGGGCCAACACACCCACTGCTGACAGCAAATTCACACCTTCCATTAGAGCAAGCCTCTGATTGGTGGGTAGAATCAGCCCACATGGGCTTAAGGCAAGGATGTGTGGAATCAACCGGGCCAGGCTGGGGCCGACTGGGGCTACCCGGCCCGGGCCGACCCGGTACAGATGGGAATGGCCCATTAAACGTTTACCCAGACCCTGTAGAAGGAGACAGGTTTAAATCCATGTGGCTGATTACGGTGTTGGCAGAACCATACCCTCCTCGGTGCAGAACTCCATACAGGATGAAGCTGATGAGGTCACTAAAGTCCTGGGGGTGAAAGGTGCTGCTCGGCGGTCGACTCATGTGGTGGCGGATGGCCAGAGAAATCTCTCTAATCTCTGCGTGGCTGTGGTTACTGCCATAAAGCACAAACACATGCCGTTGCCAAAACTATCATTAAACTATTTGACCAAAAACAATCAGGGATGGACGAGGAAGTCTGACCTCAAAACCACGTCCAGTGGGATCATCCGAAGCAGTTTGGAGAAGGCCTGCCTCACTCTCACTGCTGAGTGGACCAGCTGGACTCTGCATACGTTCACACACCTAACAAAGCAATGTAAACCACACACACACACACACACACACACACGCTTTAGTACCAAGACAATCGCTACTGCAGTACTTCCTGTTATGAGCACAATATCAGACAGACTGACACACAGCCCTGAAAGCATTTCAGATGAAACCAGCCTCACCTCTGCAAGACCTCAGTGGACAGACACATGGAGAGGACCTGTAAGCTGCGGCAGCTCTGAAGGCAGACACTTGGATCTTCATGATGAGCTAAAGACAGGAAACATTTTCTTCACTTTGAATAAAAGACAAACCTGTAGAAAGGAGGGAATGGAGAGTTCTCTGGTGATCAGGTTGTCCTCACCATTATCCAGCACGCCTCTGCAAAACTTGTTAAAAGAAGGCAGGGAGAAGAGCGGGCTGTAGGTGTCGGACTTCATCATGAGCAGAGAGATTTCCTGGGCCCAGGTGAGCAGGAGTTTCCTGAAACAGAACCAGAAAATAAGGCAACTTATGACCAATAACCGATGGGTGCAAATGCACTTTCAATCCTCTAAAACTAAACTAATTCATGCCAACGTCAACTTCAGGGCTCACACGCTTAATCAAAGCACATTTTTAAACTTTTCCAACACTTCAAATACAAATCAATACCTGAGAACTAGGGCCATCAAAGGAGCAAACATTTTAATCCAATAATGACTTTTTTAGTAGTCGGGATTCATCACAAGATTATTAATGAACCATGACTTGATGTTTTTCGTGCCTCTGGTGCTCTTAAGGAGAAGAATAATGAACTTCCTTCATGCTAATGCATTCGTTGCTGCAGCTGTCTAAAGCAATGACAAAGATTACTCTGAATGTTTCAGAGAGAATAAGTTCTCTGTAGTTTCCATCTTCTCTCCCACCGTCTCCAAAAGCTCTGCTTTGATGATCAGACATGTGAGGAAACGAGTCACACACTGATACTGTGTTTTCCTTCATTTTCAAGAGACATTTATATTTTCATTATTCCCCAATTTAGTATACATATATTTATATTTGTGATGATACATTTACACGTACGTTAGTAACCCGAATTACTGAATCAAGAGTGTTCCTCTCCGCTATGGACGTCTGTAGTCATGAAGTCTTTTGAGTGCCTGGTCCTCCCTCATCTCAAGTCCTTCACCTCCCCCCTCCTGGACCCTCTGCAGTTCGCATACAGAGCTAATAGGTCTGTAGACGACGCCATCAACCTGGCCCTCCACTTCATCCTGCAGCACCTGGACTCCCCGGGAACCTACGCTAGGATCCTGTTTGTGGACTTCAGCTCTGCGTTCAACACCATCCTCCCTGCTCTGCTCCAGGACAAGCTCTCCATGCTCAACGTACCCAATTCCACCTGCAGGTGGATCACGGACTTCCTGACAGACCGTAGGCAGTGCGTGCGGCTGGGGAAGAATGTTTCCACCACTAAGACAATTAGCACAGGATCTCCACAGGGCTGTGTACTTTCTCCTCTGCTCTTCTCCCTGTACACAAACTGCTGCACCTCGAGCCATGACTCCGTTAAACTGATCAAGTTTGCGGACGACACCACCCTCATCGGGCTCATCTCTGACGGTGATGAGTCCGCCTACAGGAGGGAGGTGGAACGGCTGGTGTACTGGTGCAGCAGCAACAATCTGAAGCTCAATGCTCAGAAGACAGTGGAGATGATTGTGGACTTCAGGAAAGTCACAGCCCCATCTCTCCCCCTCGTCCTGACGGACACCCCCGTCACCACTGTGGACTCCTTCAGCTTCCTCGGAACCACCATCACACATGACCTTAGGTGGGAGCCATCCATCAGCTCCCTGCTCAAAAAGGCCCAGCAGAGGATGTACTTTCTGCGGCAGTTGAAAAAGGTCAAGCTGCCGGCCCAGATGATGGTGCAGTTCTACACGTCCATCATTGAGTCCATCCTCACCTCCTCCATCACTGTGTGGTACGCTGGAGCCACAGTGAGGGACAAACATAGACTGCAGCGCATTGTGCGCTCTGCTGAGAAGGTGATTGGCTGCAGCCTTCCATCTCTCCAGGACCTGTACGTCTCCAGAACTCGGGGGCGTGCAGGTCGGATAGCAGCTGACCCTTCTCACCCGGGACACAGACTTTTTGAGCCGCTTCCCTCAGGCAGGAGGTTACGGTCCATCCAGACCAGAACCTCCCGCCATAAGAACAGCTTCTTTCCATCTGCCGTTAGACTTGTGAATAGATTATAAACACACAACCATGCTCGTCTTCTGTACTCGACACAACGTCATGTTATCGGCCATGTTACCATTACCTGCCATTTTTATAGCTGAAAGTTTTATTCAAGTTTTTTTATTCTATTTTTTATCTTATTATTCATGTTATATGTAGCACATTAGTACCGAAGCAAGTTCCTAGTTTGTGAATTGTTTGTTCACTGACAATGGCAATAAACCTATTCTGATTCTGATTCCTCTCCGCTATGGTAGGTAGTAACATGCACCCTTTCGTGGTTTTGTTATGTCCCTGCTCCAAGATACCGCAATCACCTGTTCAGCAGCTTACAAAGCTCTGCAGAAGCCCATTAATCACCTGCTGATTTAAGTCAGAGGATGCTGCTAGTCCAGCGGCTGGTCTCGTCACTAGGGGGCGTGTGCTGCTCAGACGTGGGTGTTCTAAAAAAGAGCTGACCCGTTCAGGGCAGCAGCTAGGCGTTCTGAGCTGACTCAAAGCTCCGATAGACCTGGAGGTTTTGTTACTCACACTGCTGATAAGGGAACCAGCAATGTCCTAAAGCTGCCATGTTGACTTTCCTCTGGATGTTGGACTGAAGCCCCGTCTACTCACCTGGATGAAGCACCTCCTCCTCACCTGCTTGACACCATGCTGCTTTAAATCATCACATGTCACAAATGTGTCCAAGTGTAAAGTCCCACTTAGACTTTGAACTGGGAGTGGATTTTGTGTTCTGGCACCAGGTTGTTTGTGGATTCAGGTTTACACCACCGACCGAGAACAACCCACCGTATTTTCCATGAAATTTTTTAGAGTTGTAGCATCTTTTTCATTGCTTAACCCGAGAGCTGTTTAGCTGAAATAGTTCTTCCACTGGACAAGAGTGTATTTACCAACCTAGCATCAGGGTAAACGTGCTCCTTCGACAGCAGATGTCCCAACAGGCTTAGCAAAGTGCTAAAATGTTTCTTTGTTGCCGTGGTAACAGTGCTGATGACAGCACCGTCAAACAGAGAAGGAGACGATGATGACAAACTGGATGAGATGAAATGATCGTGTCTGGAACAAACAAAAGAAAGGGTTAGAAGAAAAACGACATCAGAAACTAACACCTAATTCAGATCATTTGAACATCGCGCGATCATGCCTGATTTCCAATCACACGATGGGAGTGGAGCATCCGTACTAGTCGCATCAATACAGTCTTTCCTTTTGCATATATGTTACCAGTTGTAATGTGCCTTTAAGAATATTTTAACATATTCAGAGCATACCATGGAGCAAGTGTGTCCACAAGCATATGTCACCATGGTGAATGGGCGGGGCTTCAGGTTAGCCTGAATCATGGAACTGAATTTAGGGAAATTAAGCCGGGATTTTCAGAGTGAGCCTGGCTTTTGAGATTAGCTCAGATTTTTTTTTATATGTTGACGTAACTCAACAGAACTATTACCTTAACTGGTGGCTTTCTCACACTTTAAAACAACGTTCATGAAAGAAAGCCTCTCTGAGCAAGGGCTAACAATGTCTGCCATTTCTAAGAATGTTTTAAGTCTGTTTCTTTATTCATGATTAATCAGAACCTCGCGGTTTTATCCAAGCAATAAAATTAACCTGTAATTAGCTTTGCATTAAGAAATGTGTACTTTCATTAATTCTTACTGGTTTCTTCTCAGAACACCTACCTGTATGTTTGTGCTCACCTGATCACCGAATAGTTTGACTCCGGAAGATTGAAATAACCAAACTATGAACTTTTGCATTTCACTTTCACATGAAAGCACGATACGGTTGTAGTGTTTTACCTGGTGCAGTGCGAGTACAGGGAGTAGAGTACAGCATACTGAATGGCGGGGTAGTGGACTGCTAACTCTGCATGAACCAGCATCAGATTGTGACTGAGGAGAGTGAAGATTGTGGGAGACAAGGCCCACATCTAGCTCGAACAGAAAAACACACACGAATAATTAGTGGAAAAGTCATCCTTCAGGAAAGGTTTCCATATTTTTATGCACTACTGATGTGCTGAACCAGTCTCTTAGCATGGCTAGTGATGAACACCAAAGTTAGTACGGAACAAAGACCCACCCCGATCAGAGAGTTCTTGGTGTTTCCGATGGTGGTGAGGGTACTGAGGTTGAAGATGAGGGTGAACTGGGCGTTCTCCACAGGCAGAATAAGAGAAGCAAAAGCTGGGTGCTGGATACTGGAGCAAGGACTGCTAGGAGTCCCGCCGCTGGGTTTCAGGCTCTCCTTCAGGCTGGACAGAGCACAGGCCATCTCACCTAGAACCATCTTATACGCTGCTTCCAGGGTGGGAATGTTTTTGATGCTCAGCAGGGCCTGATATACTCCATGTACAGCAGACATTACCTACACACGCACACACACTTTCAATTATCACTCTCCAGAAGCATGGATCATCTACAGAACTAATGGCTAAATCATTGTGCCTTCATACTTCCTCCTGTTTTTATAGAAATCAGCTCTACTCGTCTTTCCCATCGGTTCTTTCCTATCTGTGCCTTTATGATTGAGTTTTGTTGAAAACTCAAAGCCTTTGTGACTTTTAACAACACCGCTTATTTGTTTTACATTGGCTCCCAGTTTGTTTTATAGTCAATTTTAAGATGCTAGTGTTTAAGGACCTGCAGCGTAGCGCTCCAAACAATCTGTCTGACCTGCTCAGGGCTCAGTACTTGGACCTCTGCTTTTCAGTCTGCATCTGCTGCCTGTGGGGTCCATCTTCAGGAAGCATAAAATTACATTCGGCTGTTACGCGGATGACTTGCAGCTGTATTTGCCCCTAACACGGAAGGATGGTTACAGCGTCAAAACAGCTGCATGCTTGGACGAAATCTAATCATGGATGGCTTTGACCTTTCTAAATTTGAATGAGAAATAGATGTATGGGCAGAAAATAGTCTCAAAAGATCTATGTGTGTGTATGTATCTAGATTTGTGTGTGTGTGTGTATGTAGATTTGTGAGTGTAAGTGTGTGTATGTAGATTTGTGTGTGTATGTGTGTGTATGTAGATTTGTGAGTGTAAGTGTGTGTATGTAGATTTGTGTGTGTATGTGTGTGTATGTAGATTTGTGAGTGTAAGTGTGTGTATGTAGATTTGTGTGTGTATGTGTGTGTGTATGTAGGTGGGTGTGTGTATGTGTGTGTGTATGTAGGTGTGTGTGTGTGTGTGTGTGTGTGTGTGTGTGTGTGTGTGCGCGTGCGTGCGTGCGTATATCTAGGTGTGTGTGTGTGTGTATATATATCTAGATTTGTGTGTATGTGTGTGTATGTAGATTTGTGAGTGTATGTGTGTGCGTATATCTAGATTTGTGTGTGTGTGTATATATCTAGATTTGTGTGTGTTTGTGTATATATATCTAGATTTGTGTGTGTGTGTGTGTGTGTGTGTGTGTGTATCTAGATTTGTGTGTGTGTATGTAGATTTGTGTGTGCGTAACTAAAGATGTGTATGTGTGTGTGTGTAGATCTGCGTGTGTGTAGATAGATCTAGGTATGTGTAGCTCTTGATTTGTAAATTGCGTTTACATTTTTGTGTGCAACTTCAGCTCCTATACATACATATACACACACACACACACACACACACACACACACACACACACACACACACAGAAATCACCTTGTACACACAGACAAAACTACAGTACACGCAGATCAGTTTACAAGTACACAAACACTTCTGAGACTCTTTCCCCACCTGACTGATTCGTGCGTACATGGTGCGTTTGAATGCTGGGTGGAAGCTGGGAAATTTGAATTTCTTTTGGATTTAGTCTAAACTTGTGTTGAAGGGACAAAACTGTTTTTCTGTTGAAAAATATTGTATCTCAGGATCCTGTAGTTTTAAAAGATAGGCCTACGTTACATTTTTCATAATTGTTTATTTAGACATATATGTGTTTATGAGCCATGAAAACATAGTCAAAGGGTTATAAGAAATGACCACTAGATGGCAGAGAGGTTCTCTGACTGGAAAAAGCAGGCTTCAAACCAGGAGAAGGAACAAGAAGATGGCACAGCGTCCTGGAGATCTTTCCTCTGAAGTAAGTAAAAGTTAAACCTGCATGCTTTGCAGTCCGGTTAGAATTAGACAGCTATTTTCTAGACCGTTTCGGACGAGTGCAGAATTAGGTTGGGGTGTTTTCATCCTCCAGGTAAATGCAGGGCTCAGACATTAAAGTCATTAAATCAAATTTTAATAAAATCAACGTTCAAACGTCACAGTTTCAGTTGATTATTCAATGGGACTCTGACTTGATTCTACCAGAATGTTTACTCTCGTAGCATAGAAGATGGGAAAACATCGTCTAGGAACCTGCGACACCGCTCTGAGGATCAAATGAAGGATACACACCTCTTTTTCTGAATGGAGGCGCAGCTTCAGCAGCTGAGAGTTTGGTGCCAGTAACTTTTCAACAAAAGACACAGGCAGCTTTGTGTTTACCTGGTCCACGATCTGAAAAGACATCCACAACTTCAACAACAGCACCTGTCAACAACTCTGCAACAGATGACAGCTCCATGAAAACAGAGATTTTAACAGTTTAAAGACCAAGTTTGCTTGTTTTCTTCAACACATCTGCAGTGGTGTAGCATTAGAGAAAGTCAACAAGGTCAGCAACCTGCCCTACCAGCAGGCAGATGCCACACATCAAGTGTCCAGCCCGTGTCTTCTGCCAGGAATGCTGCGTCTTCATACCAGAACAGTCTCCTGTTTAACTTCCCTAACTTTGGCACCGGGAAGAGTAAGCCCTCTCCCTTATGTGCTGGAAGCTACAAGGTCTACTCCAGATGACGAGACTTTACACTTAACAAAATGACGCTTATTCTGTTTCATAAAATGATTTCTTTCACTCTACAAGTTGATTACAATCATATGTTTTATCTAAAGTGATTTAATAATGCCCTGACTGCTTCACAGTACAGAATGAATCAACAGTTATTTAATTCCTGATTGCAGATCTTAAAAACACCAAATGAGTCTACTACTTTGATTTGATCATGTATATTTTTCAGTATATTATTATTGGTATTTTAACAAATCAATGCTCAATATATTTACTTCACATTAAGTGAAATAAGTTTCTTAAGCGTCTGAGAAAGGTGTGATGTCTGGGTTGTAAAAGAAGTCTACCTGAATGTTCAACGAGGTTTAACAAGTTATCAAATACATAATACAAACCATCCAGGGCCAGGTGAGAGACTACAACTACCCTTGTGATGGGAGCTCTCGTTAGGTCCAGCTGGCAGGAAGTCGAGTCGGTCAGACTGTGGAGAGGAGTTTACCTCTGGAATGTCAAAGGTCGTAACTTTGTCTGAAATTGTACGGCTAGCCCGATGACATACAACCCGGGTGTCTGCTGGCGGTCAGATGAAGTTTGCATCTGATGGAGTTGTTTGCAGGCTTAGCAAAGAAGTTATTACGCCTTGAAAAGGATGGTTCTTTATGCTGCTGACACAATTTGGCCGAACTGGCACAGCTGACTGGAACTGTATTTTAGAGGAAATGACTGAACCTTTAAAAGATTCTTGTTTATCGTTTTTGGACTAATCAGATTCTAGAACGTGTAGATGGGCGGTTACAAAGAGTCCTCAGACGTCACTCCTTCCTCAGACGCATGTTCAGCCTGCATGAACACCTCAGAGTGACCGAACATGTGTTTAAAACTATTTCTCAGTCAACTTGGTCTTTAAGGGATCGCAGCTCTGTTGTGATAAGAACACTGAAAGTGACTGTACCAGAGTGAGAAGACTGAGCACAGCTAGGCTGTAATCAGAACCACAGGCCTGGCAGCAGTCCAGCTGGTCCAGGCCATAAGCAAGAACTGCCTCCATCAGCTGACCACATGGCTCTACGCTGGCCAGCAACACCCCCACACACTCGTTTCCTGCTGTCAGAACCGCCTCTGAGAACTGGACTTGCTTTGCTGTTGTTACACAGCTTAGAACTCTGTTCAGAACCTTAAACAAAAGAACAGAGAAACTCAAACATTCTTGTAATCACACGTGAACATTGTTGCACACAGATGTTAAAAACAACCAACTTTTACAGCCAAGTTAGAAGTGGCAACAAAATTATATCTCTGTCTGAAATATCGACAGAAAATGACTGACTGATAACTGATAAGTTGGTGTTGGGCTGTAAAATGTCTCAACTCAGTCACACTGCTGATATGTACAAAAATATTGATCTGAATCAGCTGAAACATTCTAACCCAAACACCCTGAAAGACAAGGACATCTCCTGTGGTACACACATCACTCATCTACTACGACATGTGGACCTCACTCCCCAGCCCCTAACCCAGGTCTCTGGAGTTTCTTACATCAGTCACATAGACTTCAGTGATGGGTGGTCCTCTAACAGGGCTGAATCGCTCTCCAATGCTGCGGACAACCGTGCTGAAAACCCTCAGCAGAGCTGCCAACTTGGGCAGTGACACTGAGGGTGGGGGGATGTCCTCATCTAGCACTTCTCCTGACACCACATGACTCAGGTCCTAAAGAAGAGCATAAGGAGTGAGGTGACAAGGTCAAAGGGTCGTCATATACTGGAAGAGTCCTTGCAAAATTAAGATTTTTTATTGTAATTAATTAAACCACAAAGGCAAATCTGCAAAATAAATGAATAAAACTAGTTTAAAGTAACAGTGTGCATTTTTCCTGGCAATAGGGGGCAGTAGGTACCCAAATTGTTGCAAGCAAGCAGAATTTTTGTGTTGGAATAAGACCTTACCAAGGGATGCCTATTAGGGTCAAAAAGCCCTGGGGAGTGCAAACTAGCAAAATAACAACACATCAGACTCCCTTTCATCACTGGCAACAGGTGGAGGTAAATGTGGAAAACAACATTTAAGAATGATGAAAGTTTTGTGACCATTTGTTACGAATCAGTAAATGCATTTTTTCCTCATGGGCTCCTGTAGAAGGAAACATGGCATCTAATATGGCAATGCCCAGATGGATATTTCCAGAAATTAATAATAAAAATTACACATTGTCTCTTTAAACATTTTGTTCATAGCTCTTAAAGTTGCAGCATTGTACAATTCAATTCAGTTAATTTAAATAGCACCAAATCAAGGCACTTCACACAGTAAACATTCCAATACAGGTCAGTTCATTAAGCCAATCAGTAAAGTTTCCTATATAAGGAACACAGCAAATTGCATCAAGTCACTGACTAGTGTCAGAGTCTTTACAGCAATCCTCATATTAAGCAAGCATGCAGCGACAGTGGAGAGGAAAACTCCCTTTTAACAGGAAGAAACCTCCAGAGGATCCTGGCTCAGTATAAGCAGCCATCCTCCACGACTCACTGGGGATCAAGAAGACCGAGCACGCGCACACGCGCGCACACACACACACACGTGCGCGAAGTGCTCGGTTAGGAACGTATGGAAAAATCAGATCACTGATGTATGATGGAGCTTGATTATTAAGAGCTTTATATGTGAGAAGAAGGATCTTAAAATCTATTCTGAGTTTAACAGGTAGCCAATGTAGGGAAGCTAAGACAGGAGAGATATGATCTCTCTTTTTAATTCTCATCAGAACTCTAGCTGCAGCATTTTGGACAAGCTGAAGACTTTTAACTGCATTCTGTGGACTTCCTGAGAGTAATGAATTACAGTAATCCAGTCTTGATGTAATAAAAACTAGTTTTTCAGCATCACTCCTGGAAAGGATGCTTTTAATCTTAGCAATATTCCGAAGATGGAAAAAGGAAATCCTACAGACCTGATTAACCTGGGATTGAATGACATGTCCTGGTCAAAGATAACACCAAGGTTCCTTACTTTGTTCTCGGAGACTAATGTAATGCCGTTCAGGTCAGGTGATTGACTAAGCCGTTTCCTTTTCTGGATTTATGGTCCAAAGATGAGAACTTCAGTCTTGTCTTGATTTAAAAGCAGAAAGTTTTGAGTCATCCAATTTTTTACGTCCTCAAGACAAGTGAAAGATTGTTAATCTTCATGATTTTTCTGTATAAATCATTGGTTATGATAAAAAAAATAGGTCAAATATATCATATAGGAGACACACACAGTGATATTTGAGAGGTGAACCGAAGTTTATAGATTTACAGAAAGTGTGCAATAATTGTTTAAATAAAATTAGGCAGGTGCATACATTTGGGCACTGTTGTCATTTAAATCATGAAGATTAACAAGGCTTCTTAAACTTTCGAATCCCACTGTATAGTTATGAATATCCTGCAGAGATAAAAAAAATTAATAAAAAATTAAGTGGTTCTCTCACATTTGTCTGAACACCACTGGTGTAAGAGGTTCTCCGCTCAATAATATCAGAGATGGAGAAACATGCGGCTGCTACCGCTACAACTTTAGGACAAACTATTAAGAGTCCCAAAAAGAAAAACACCATTTGAAGTCACGGACAGCAAAGATGCTTGAAGAGTACTACTCTCCCTAGAAAACAACGACTGGTGTTAAGCGCAGTCTCGTTTCCTCTGGTAACGCGTGTTCCCATATCGGGGGCGTGGCCTAAAGATGAATGCTAACGGGGTGAGAGTTCTGTTACTGTGATTTAATCAGAGGTCTCCAACCTTTTTATGACCTGTGAGCTACTTTTATACAATGAAAATTCAGAAGAGCTACTGCCATACAATTTATTCACATCGATACTTTCCAGGTGTGAATATGCTTCTACAGCAACATGTTCCATAAAGTTAACAGAGAAAACACAGCTTATATTAACATGCATTGTATTCACAAGTTGGTTTCTATGTATTTTATCAACATTGTAAAGAAAAGTAAAAGGAAAATAGTGACATTCCTGTTTTGAAACTCAAAATAAACTAGAAAAATTGCATTTATTGTACAAATGCTGTTTGAATGCTGGATAGCTGAAACTGTAAGCTGAAGCTGCTGAACTGCTAAACTGAAGCTGAAACTAAGCAAATATGTCAAAATGAGCTGAATGTCTTGAAAGATGTAGAAGCAAAAAGCACCAACAAGCAAATAAAGCACAAAAAGTAAGTGAAGAATAGAGAAAAATAATGCTAAATAGCAAAAAAAACTTAAATGTGAACATTGTATAAAAATCTGGACAGCTTAAATGTCTAAACACCTGTTATTTGTGTAGGACTAGTTTAACAGTTTGATTTTTACATTTAGCTGAACTGTGAAATTAGCATTTATGCTAAATTTGGTCACCGATTGCTGAAGTTGTTGAATAGCTGAAGCAAGCTGAAACTAAGCTAAACTGTTAAATGAGCTGAATTTAGTGAAAGATGTGAAAGCAAAAAGCACAAAGAAGCAAAAAAAAGCACAAAAAGTAAGTGAAGAATCAAGAAAACTAATCCTAAATAGCAGAAAACTCAAATCTGTGAACACCGTTTAAAAAATTGGACAGCTAAAATGTCTAAACACCTGTTATTTCAGTAGGACTAGTTTAACAGTTCAATTTTTACATTTAGCTGGACTGTGAAATTAGCATCATATGCTGAATTCTGAAACTAATTGCTTAAGCTGAAACTAAGCAAAACTGTTAAAATGAGCTGAATGTTTTGAAAGATTTAGAAGCAAAAAGCACCAAAATGTAAATAAAGCACAAAAAGTGAAGAACAGAGAAAACAATCCTAAACAGCAGAAAACTGAAATCTGAACGTTATTTAAATATCTGGACAGCAAAAACGTTCTTTATGTTCTTTAAACGTCCCTTAATGCAAACCCTCTCACGTAATTGTTGTGTTATGATTATTTTTCCAAAGCAACACAAAAATTCTGACAAAATGAAAAAAGTATGACATTTTTAATAAAACACAAGCTAAATGTGTTGAAAAGACAAAACTCTAAGTAGGGTTGGGCATCAAGCATCGATCGGAACCAGGACTAAGTTTTTACCGGAATCATTTAATTTTTTATTTCAATTCCTAGTTTCGATTACCAGGACGCCAACCAGAATAAGAATCCGTGGCCGATCTCTGTGGAAAAAAAACGTGATCTGCTAATTTTGATCAGCACTCTTCAGCGCTGATCACGCCAGCTGTCTGTCGCTTCTACTCTGCAGCCCACAGAGACCTTGAGTGTCTGCCTCCCTTCCCTCACAATGCGCAGGTGCGCAGTGGCAAAAACGTAGACATACGCGTCTGTTAAACTTTCTCTGTGATATAAACTTTAATTCCTGCACAGAGGAAACTCGTTTGAAAAGCATCAGCATGGTGGATTTAATAAGAGTTTTAAAGAACAAACTCCGGGCGGTGTGAGGTAAGTTTGGCTCACTGCAGAAATAAAAACACACGGAGCATCAACAGTCAAACGTAGCCACTCGTCAACACTTGTGTGTGTGTGTGTGTGCGTGAGAGCGTGACCGCCAGAAAGCTCAGCAATAACCTGTAAAATTAATTAAAGTCATCCTGCCAAAACAGCCTTTATCTGTGGTGGATGACACTGCGCTCTGCCTACTAGGAGCTGATGGGGATAATAAATAAATATAATAAACATAATAAATCTCACAACACACAAAGTTGTGATTTTTTTTTCTTTTGTGGACTATTAGTCTGTTGAGAGTTTTAATGTTTTAAATCTGTTAGACTGTCACTGACAGCAGCTACATTTATGTGTCAGTTTCCCTTCTGACTGAATTACTCTTATTCAAATTATTCCACCCCGAGAATTTGAACTGAGCCAATCAGCGCTGAGCAGCGTACGTCACACATTGCAACCCTCAGTTTCTCATAAACAACGAAGACAGCGTCTGAAGCGGAGTTCGCTGCGGCTCTTTCCTCTGTTCTAAATGACTTGGACGTGTCTTTAAAATCACAAGTAGAAGCGCTAAAAGCCTTTCTTCTAAAAAAAGATGTTTGCGCCGTCGCCAGACGCCATTTTTGACTACAGTGTTGCGCGGTACAGTCTGCATTTCCACCTGTTTTCTGACTGATTATTTTTGAGCTGGCTAGTCCCGCCTCTCATGTGCCTCTCTGCCTGTGAGTAATAAGACTAGTACTCTGTGTAGAAAGATTTGAGCAATGATCAGATGTTTATTTTATTTCCAAAAAAAATAATTTTAGATTAGATTACAGAAAATGGGGATGACTTGCCTTCAAATTTCAAAGCTGTCCCTTGTTAATTAGGCCATCATTTTTGGAGTCAGGTGGGATGGCTCTGTGGCTACTGTGCTTCCAGGTGAGTGACTTTCAAGTGCGTCGGAGACCGCTGGTTTAAATGCGAGCTGGTTTTGCAGATTTGCCATTGCAGCTCAAAAATGACTGAGACTAGTTGGCTATATATTTTTCATTTCACATGCTGGGAATCGTTTTAGGAAATGGCTATGGTCACCTCTGCATAGGCCTCCATATCCTCCAGAAACTGTCCCAGTAAGGTAGTGGAGAAAGTCAGATCTGCCACCCAGAACTGCTCCAGACTCTGTAACCAACCTAAATACAAAGAGGGAACAAATATAAGAAACACTGGATTATTTGGTTGTTACAAATTGTTGACAAAAGCATACTGGGATTCTGCCAACAGTCACAACCAAGCATCATCACCACTTACAGCAGACGCTGAGCATGACCACCGCACTTAATGTTCGATAACAGATGGGACCTAGTTAGGAAACTAACATTGGTTCACTGCCAAAGACATAAGGCATAAACTGAACTAAAATTGTGTTTTAATTTGAACTACAGACCAAGAATGAATAAATAAACAAATGCGGGTCGGCGACGCTCGAGCCTAGTGTTGCGACCATGAGCATTGTGTACCACCAAGTTATTAACACCTCAACCCACCCAAACGTGTCCGAGTTTGGCGATCAATTCCACATGTCACCACTAGAGGGTACAATGGGCAAGCCCCAATAAAATTTTCTGTAGTGCTCTTAGGATCCACTAGGACTGCTTTAAAATGCCTTGAAAGTCCGAGCTAGTAAATGGACGCTTTACCCAATTCCTGTTTTGGAGAGGCAATGATATAAATATATAGAACCGATGCGTTAAACAGTCATCCACAAGGGAGCATATTAAAGTTTTTGTGGATCTGACGATGCATCAAGAAGATGTAGCTGGCAGGAAAAACCCATGTCTCTTCCTTAATCCAATTGAGCCGTTTATAGAAGAAACAACCTTTTATGAAGTGCCTCAAGATAAAAGTCACGAGGCGCTTCACAAGAGCAAAAATTAAAAAATTTATAAATAATTTTTAAATAAATAAATATGATTAAAAAGTATAAAAAGTTGACTAAGATCATTTATGTGCCAGTTTGGTGTGTGTCAGACTATTGTTTAACCCTTTGAAAAATCTGTGTAATAAAAAAAATCTACTTGTTTTGTCTGACCATCAAATAGAGCTGATTCCGGACTTTTATCAGCTATATTTAGCTGTTGAAGGGTGTTTACAAATATCCAACGCCAAGTTCCACCATTTCCTGGCTTACTGCAAATCTACTCCTGTGATTGGTTTACGAAAGCCACCCGAAAAAATAACTCGACAGCAAGTGATTCTACCAGCTCAGAAGTTCCATCCGGGGGTCGAACCATCAAAATCGTGCAACTGGATCCTGAGAAAATCTTGTGAGCATCTTGTGCATCACGGAGCTTCAGCCCATGGCTGTGATGCACAAGATCAAAAACGTTTAAACATTTGTCACTGGATGACTTTACAATGTTAACACAGATGGGAAGAAGATTATATAACTGAAACCAGTCAGTGGAAGAAACTGTCAACAGGGTATCTGCAGGTTTAAGGGAGCCAAATTTAAGACTTTTTAAGACCTTTTTTAAGGCCACTTTGACCAAATTTAAGCTGTTTAAGCAAGGCAGCAGTAGCTCAACAGGTTGAGTGGGTTATCCAGTAATCGGAAGGTTGCAGGTTCGATCCCGGCTCCGGACAGAGAATTCTGCTGTTGTGTCCTTGGACAAGACACTTAACCCACCTTGCCTGCTGGTGAGGGACCAGTGGCGTCTCTGTCAGTGCGCCCCAGGGCAGCTGTGGCTACATCGTAGCTCATCACCATCAGTGTGTGAATGCGTGTGTGTGAATGGATGAATGATGCACTGTAGTGTAAAGCGCTCTGGAGTCCTTACTCTGACAAGCGCTATACAAGTGCGGGTCATTTATCATTTTAAAAAATTAAATTTAAGCTATAATTTCCAGCTATTGCCTGGAACCGGTGCTAACCACGCTGCGATCGTGGGATTAGCCATCCAGTTACCATTAAACTTCCACTTCCCCATGGCGCAAGCTCCCACTAGCTTAACCAGCTAGTGTGCTCATCTAAAAATAGCCCCCTTTCACAACCAACTGAATGTATACGGCTCCGCTTACGCCAATGTCATACACAAAAATGCTGAACACTAACTAGAAATTCACGAAAATTTTATAGAAATAAAAGAATCTTGTTTATTGGGTCTTTGGTAATTTAAGACCTCTGGAAACTGTATTTAAGGATTATTCATCATTTTTAATGATTTTTAAGGCCTTAAATTTGGAAAAGCTAATTTAAGACTTTTTAAGACTTTTTAAGGACCTGCAGATACCCTGTGTCAAGGGCGCAGATAGGGGTTTCAAACGGGGGGGGGGGGGGGGGGGGGACAATGTACCCCCCCCCCAAAGACATACACACACACATGCACGTACACAAACTATTGCAAGAGCCTTAACTAGAGCTCAGTGAGTTTGAGTAACTTCATCCAATGGTTTACGTAAAAACTAACACTTTTATAGATGTGTTTGAAGCCATTATGCAGTGGAACGCTGGCAACAAAGCTCTGCCTGATCAACACTATTCAAGTCAGTCATTTGTTATTCTCCCCATCAATTTCTAACCAAAACCTCATGCTTCATGCAAAACATGTTTGATTTAAACATTAACTGATTTTCAGCATAACAATCTTTACAGAAAACATAAAAGCCCTGTGTAAAAAAATACTGCACATATATTTAAAAAACGATATTCACTTATCACTTATCCCAAACTTTTCTGCCTCTGACCAACAGATGTTCCTTCTTATTTTTACGTTATTTAGAAAGTGCCATTATATTTGGAAAGTTTAAATTTATATATAAATATATAAAGCTTTTTGAATTTTATATTTAACTTTTATTTTTATGATTATGTGGCACACTTTGACTTCCCCATCTGCCCTTTTTTACGTATTGCCTTGGCCCCCAAAATGCCTTGAAACGGCCCTGGTGTGCGACTGAATTTTGAAGGTGATCTGAATTGTATCAGATGTATAAATATTACGTGTGTATAACTTATTGTTTTATACTGGTAAAAATGTGTAGTGGAGATAAATCTACCTACATTTGACTTCCAAACACTTTTTGTTTTCTTGTTTTTATTTAACTATTTCCTGTCCTGTCTGTCTCATCTTCCTGCATCTCCTCTAAACTCTCCAGAAAAACTGCTGCCTGGATTCTCACTTTTTCACCTCATCAGTAACTTCTGAGCAGATCAAAGGGATCTCCTGACCGCAAAGCGGCGAGCGCGTTTCGATGCTGCGTCAGTGAGGTGACATCACCGCAGCACACGACGAGCGGAGCGCGTCAGGAACAATTAAAACACAGAATACCAGAGGATTTAAACAGATATGAACGATCATGTGTTAATAATAATAGTTTTGTTGCGCCACCTTGAGAATGTATGGTGTGCAGGACGCAGCGGGTGCACCAACGATCAGCGCTCTGCGTCTTCTCTGCTCAACAACATCCCGCTACGCTGAGATTCCATAAATATTGTAACATAGGCAGAAACTGGATCTTTCCCTGACAGATATCTAGCCCCATAACTCGATCCCTGCTCCTGGATGAAAAACCGGACATTTTGATCAATGTAGGAAAACCCCCGAAGTGGACATGTCCGGGGGAAAGAAGACGTATGGTCAGTCTATAATATTTGCGCTCTTCATGTTGCACGCATCTCCACTATCTTCTGGTGTAAAGTAGAAACTTCATGAGGGATCATATTTGTAGATGAGACTTGTTAAAGTCAGCAATGAGGCTTTGGCGCTTATAATGAGTAAGTCCCAACACTGACAACAATGTACTGAAACTATAACCAACAAGCATAAATAAAGAGATTGGTCTTTTTAAAAAATGCAGTAATTGTTGCTTCATCCTGCATCCTAGCAGCAACCACTTTTGCTGCATTCAATGCAATTGGAAAAAGGAGCTTTAAGCGCTTAACCTCCAAATTTTTTTCTTTCTGGCCTTAGTGTGGGGACAGATTGGGGTCGATCTGAATCTGGGGGGGGGGGGCAGATTCCCCCCGAACCCCACCCTATCTGCGCGCCTGGAAACGGTTATGCATTCCACATACACTTGGTACAGATGTGCCAGTTGAGACTGCGCATGAAGTGTCTGTATATAAACCTCTGTTAAATAGTTGTTCCATTTCATTCCTCCTGACCATCAGAGGGCGGTGCAAAGCACTGGATATTCGCATGCGTACAGCACAGAGTTCTAGAGGAAATACCAGCAAAGCCACTCATTGGACGTAACCCAGGTGACGTGGTAGCAGTCTATATATACACCCCACACCACCGGAAATCAGTCCTTTTTTGCATTCTCGCATTGTACCAAGGTTCTATACTACCTGTTGGATTAATCGCTCTCGCTGGTAGTTTCGCAACTGCTTGGTAGGAGTTACACATGGCTAGCCACAGTGGAGAAAACAATGCCTCAAAGGACCCTGGCCTCTTGCCCCGGGAAGGGGTCAAAGCACCCTTAACCTTCACATGCTGATATCCCCTCAGCTAAGAAGATACGCAAGGACTATGTCTTGTCTGCTAAGGTTGAGAGACTGGACCTGATCTGTCCTTTGTGAAACAGTGTGTGGCCTGATCCAGACTTGACATTAATAACTCTCCTGCAAACATTACTATCCCTTTTTTCAAGGTCACTCAGTTGCCAGCATTTACTGTACCGATCTAACAACTTTACATTGAGGGACTCCACTGATGTTGGGAGGACCCCAGACTCTGCAGATTGCAGACCTCTTAGCTCTATGCAGGATGCATCCAAGTACGGCTCAGAGCATATGTCACCTGTGGATAGTGCTATTGCCAGTCTAAGGGTAGCCCCAGCTGACGCTACCTGTCCAAGTGCCCGTTGTCCTCGCCCTCAATGCAGGGTCACTGATGAGCTTCTTACCAAGAGCTACGACACAGCAGCTTGCATTGCTCGCCCGAGCAACTCCTTTTCACACTCGGCTCTTGCCCTCTCTCAGTCCTTGAAGGTGGCAGGGCTTGATGACGCTACTCAAAACCTGAGCGATGTCTCGCTACAGGTTTTTTACATTCATGTCCAGGTTACTGGGCATGTTGAGGTCTACCCCTTACGATAACTTAACGTCGGGTGTGGCTGGCTCAGTCTCTCTTGTCAGACTTCTGCCGGGGTACACTCTGCACACTCTGTCATCCTAGGGCAAGTGTTTGGCCCTGCTACCCAACAAACCCTGGAGCGTGTTGTTGAGGCTACTAAATCTCTGCAAACGTTTGCTAACCTGCACCGGTCTCCCAGGCCCAAGCCTGGACGTGCTACTACTTTTCACTCACAAACCAGGACCCCGCCTACAGTTGAGTGTACATGAATCCTCAGGTCGAACTCCTCTACTAGAGCTGAAACAACTAATCGATTTAATCGATTATAATCGATTATTAAAATAGTTAACAACTTTTTTAGTCATCGATTAGTTGTTTAATAATCATATTTTACCGCATAAAGTCTATTTTTACCACAATCTGACATCGGTTACAAGCTGTTAAATTTGCCGCCAGTGTGTGGCAGTAATGAGCCACTGATCTACCAGTGGAGCCGTAGAAGAAGAAATGAGCCAATGAGTGCCCTCGGTTTTCATGACGTATCACGTTACTGACGCTCATCTTGCTGTGAGAGATGGCGGAACAAGAGGAAATACGGAAGAAAAATAGAAGCGACAAAACTGAAGAGAAACCCCGGACAAAAACCTCACGAGTATGGGAGCACTTTACTCTAGATGCCTTGAAAAGATGGGTGACCTGTAAAATATGCAAAAACCATCTAGCATAGCACGGAAGCACGACCTCCCTAAGTGAACATTTGAGACGAAAACATGTGGGGGCTGATGCAGCAGAGGAAGAGCACCGCGGTCAAGTGAGCCGTCATTTGGAAGAGCCAGCCCGGTAAGTAACAGAAAATAAACAAGCTGGACTTAGTGTTTTAGCTGAGTTCGTTATACTGGATGTTAAACATGTTTTTTGCCGCGTCAGTCTACGGTGTTCTACTTCTGATTGACTAGATGCCATCGTGAATCTCCTCCGTGTTGTGAATCATGCGCTTGCCAAATTCAGCACGTCTGTTTATAAGAATGTTCTCATTAAGAGAAAAACGGCACAAACCCATAACTATGTTCCTCATTCAAAAAAGGACAACTCCGCGGTGAAAAATTTACAGACGAGCTGTGTCCAGGTGAATATAACGCTGCATAGTTGTACGCTTTCAATTTTTAAATACAGGAGAAATTCAGAAAAAGTCATTTTTTTACTATTAAAAGGCCGTTTTACCGTCTAACGCTGTAAAACGCCTCAACACATTTTTATCATGTTTCTTAAACAGTATTACACAAAATAAACATTTTTCACATTTCTCTAGCTAATTTAAACACTCCCGACTCAAAGTAAAAACCTCATGAGCTTCTTACTTAGAGCTTTTTAATAGTAAAAAAATTAGAATTTTTTCTGAATATCTCCTGTTGCAGGCTATTTTGTAGAACGTAACCCTCAAAATAAATGATCACTGTATATTGTTAATTAATTCAAATAATATAATATTGATTTAGTGTTGTAGTGTGTGTGCTGCTTTATTTTATATGTGTACTTATTTCAGTCTATTTGTGTTTCTTATGCAGAAAAAAAAACAAGCAACGATGGACAACTACATGGGGAACAAGACACTCACCCCCCAGCAATTCATACCACTTACAAACTCTATTCTAAACATGCTGGTAAAAGACATGAGGCCACTATCCATGGTGGAAGGAGCAGGCTTCCAGCTAATGCTAAAAAATTATTCTGGACTGATATTTTGCACTGTTTAGCTCATTTTATACTGCTGACTGTGTTCATGTGCAATAAAATAGATTGCAGTCAACTGCACAATTCTCTTATGTTTTTTTTCTTAACTGAAATGCATCCATCACTTGTATAGGTTAAATAGCTAAACAATAACAAACCGATTAATCGATTAATCGAAAAAATAATCGACAGATTAATCGATTATGAAAATAATCGTTAGTTGCAGCCCTATCCTCTACCCAGCACCGTTTGAAGTGCCCCTTGCAATAGTCTCTCCAAGCCCTCAGGAAACCATTCCAGAGGCAGCTGTTTCTTACTGCCGGCATCAGGCCCCCAGCCATTTTTCCCTAGTTCATGTCAAATGCTGGGAGGACTCTCTCTTGCACCCCACATGTTCACCAGATGTGTAGCCGAAGCACTCACTCCATTGCAGGCCGACTGGCTCGTGTGCGCTCCGACTTCAGAGCAGGCACACCACCACACATCTGTCCTGTTAGACAATGTGTCTTGTTTGGGTCCTACAGTGAACTTTACAAAGAGTACCTCGATACCGAGCCAACAAGTGATGTTCATTGGCATTGCCTTCGACTCTCTGGCCATGACCGACTCCCCATCCCCTCAAAGGTTGACGGAGGTGATTTGTCTAGTCTCATGTGCCCTGAGACGTGGGGTTATATCCTATGGTTTAGTCCTCCAGTTGTTGGGCAAGCTGACAGCCATGCCACTGGTGGTGCCCTTACAGTATATATTCTTACGCCCCCTACAGATATGGCTCAGCCTAGGCCTCCTCCTCAAACGACACAGACACAGGCGTATTCGGCACACCGACGGTTGCTTGAGGCACCTACTTTCTCCCTGCCCCAGAAGGGACACATGTCCTTGTCAGGTCGGACAACACATCATCGGTAGTCCACATAAAACCACCAGGGGGCACCAGGTCCACTCACTCACTGGCAAAAGCTTGAAAGCTTCTCCGGTGGGCCTTACCCCGTCTTCAGAGAGTCAGGGTGGCCCATTTGTCCAACACGCAGTATGGTGATGCAGATCTCCTCTCCCGACAGGAACCGCCCCCAAGAGAGTGGAGATTGAAGCTGATCACTGTGAAAATGTTTTGGCAGAGGTATGGTGCAGCCGAGGTGGACCTCGTTGCCTTGAGCACGACAACACATTGCCTGCTGTGGTTTTCACTTGTGGGAACCAAACAGCCCATTGGGACAGGATGTTCTTGCACATCCATGATCAAACACTCTCCAGTATGCCTTCCCTCCTTTTCCGCTACTAATGTTGGCATTCCACAGGATCGGGAAGAGCTGCTGGTTGCTCCGTTTTGGCCGGGAAGTGTCTGGTTCCCCGTGATTTGCAGACTCCTCGACGGGGAACTTTGGACTCTACCTCTGAGGAAGGATGTGCTCTCGCAACTACAAGGGTGCATTAGGCACCCTCACCCAGATCGTCTCTGTCTTCACCTGTGGCCATTGTAGGGCCGGACTTCCTGTTAACATCGTGTGAACAGGTAGTTGCTCAAACTATCCTTAACGCTCGTGCTTTAGCTACCAGGATGTTGTATGGTAATAGATGAAAGCGGTTTGCCAGCTACTGTGAAAGTTTGAAAGTGGATCCGGACAGCTGCCTGGTGCCAGTACTACTCAACTACTTATAAGAGCTTCTGGAGGAAGGTCGCTGTCTCTACTATTAACATCGCTGCAATTTCTGCCCGACATGTCTTTGTGGATGGTTGTGCAGTAGGATCTCATCCCCTGGTGTGTCGTTTTTTGAAAGGAGCTTTGCGCCTGCGTCCTCCAAAGCTCCCACAAGTGCCTTCTTGGGACCTTCCTCTTATGTTCCTCTTATGTTTTTTGCCCTTCAAGCCTATTAAAGGTGCTGATCCTCGTTGGGTATCGGTCAGACCTGCCTTTATCATGGCGCTCTTCTGCAAAGCATGTGGGTAAACTCCACGCCCTGTCAGTCGCTGAGTGTTATCTACGTTGGCATGCAGATGGGTCTGGGGTGACCTTATGGCCCAACTAGGGATGTACACAGTTAACCGATTAATTGCCATTAATGTTTTAACCAGGTAAACTAGTTGGTTAGTTTCCAGTTAACCGGCTATTAACTGTTATGGGGCGTCAATAGCCGGTTAAAGGAATTTTGGTAAACGTGCATCTCTAGGCCCAACCCATCCTTCTTGCCTAAGAAATTGTCAACATTTTATATTAACCAACCTGTATCCTTGGCTGTGTTTACCCCACATTCTGGGTCAGATGTATCTAATAACAGCCCTTTGTGTCCTGTTAGGATGTTGAAGCGGTATATCAGTGTGATTGTTGAAACTTATAAGACAGATGTCCTTTTTGGTTGCTGTGGGGGTCACCGGAAAGGTTGTGCTGTTTCCAAACAACAACTTTCGCACTGGATCATTGATGTCATTCTGCAGGCTTACACTTCCAAAGGTCTGGCACCTCCCAAGGTCAGGTGCCACTCTGCTAGAGGGATATCTGCTTCTTAGGCCAGGCTGATAGGCATTCCACTGAGTGACATCTGTGTTGCAGCGAAGTGAGCTTCATCCTGTACATTCGCCCATTTCTACAGAGTAAATGTGGCTGCTCCCCATGCAGTGGCTTCAGCTGTGTTATCCACCTCATCTCTCCACAACTGATAATTGGTGAGTGTGGACTCTTCGTGACTTTGTTGGTATTAGGTCGTCCAGTGAAATGCACTACCCTCTGGTGGTCAGGAGGAATGATATAGAATGAGAGGTATGTATGTAACTAAGGTTCTATGATTTCTGGATGACTTCCAGAATTATCTGTAACTCAGGATACTGCAAGTATTCCAAAAGGAACTGATTTCCGGTGGTGTGGGATATATATAGACTGCTACTACATCACCAGGGTCACGTCCAATGATTGACTTTGTTGGTATTTCTTCTTGACCTATGCACTGCACGCATGCAAATATCCAGTGCTATGCACCTCCCTCTGGCGGTCATCTGGAAATCATACAACCTTAGTTACATATATAACTCTTGATCTTCACTTTATCAAACTCAAACTTTGTACAGCTACTGTCAAGAAGTGGGGCCACGAATTCATTGAAGTTTGAAGCTACTTCTGCATTTTTCCAAAGAGTTATTCAGCCTGAAATATTTTTTTTCAGGCAGCAAAAAAATAAAGAAACAATTTCTACTTTCAAATAATGAATTAGAAATCGTGTGAATGATTTGACAGTTTTTTAGAATGGATCAGTAACATAACTTTTGAGCACACAGGAGCAGCTAACCTGTTCAGTCCCTGACCCTGTGCCCTGCTCTGAGCCTAAGCAGTCCGTTTTTCATATTAATCAGCAAAAATTAATGAACAAAAACTTCCAAAAACTATCGAATGCCTTTTAAAGAACATTTAAATTCATGTTCTTTAAACGTCATTAGTACAAAACCTTTCAAGTAATTGTTTTGTTATGAATATTTTTCCAAACGATGCAAAACTAATTTTCTCATAAAATTAACTAAGCTGAAGGTATTTTTAATAAAACACAAGCTAAATGTGATGAAAACTAGAAAATTCTAAATAGTTTGAACTGAATTAAAAATGTAAAAACAGAAATAACATTTCTTCCTGCTTTCCTGAAGAATTTTTATGGGGGTTTTTTTGCTCATGAAAGTTCAGTTTTGCTTCACTTGTGAATAACTGCAGGTAAAACTATGCTGTGCTGCATTTATGAATGATAATATTAAGGTTGGAGTTTAGGTGTAGTTTCTTTTTTTTTTCCTCTGTGGGTCTCACGACTGTGCGCAACAGAGAGAGAGAGCGAGAGAGAGAGAGAGAGAGAGAGAGAGAGAGAGAGAGAGAGAGAGAGAGAGCGAGAGAGAGAGCGAGAGAGAGAGCGAGAGAGAGAGAGAGAGAGAGAGAGAGAGAGAGATCTCAATCCTGTTTTATGATGTCTAGAATGTTTGTATTTCCAGTAGAAAATGTTTGCCAAAAGATTTGTGCGATAATCAGATTTTTATTTTACTTCCACAAAAGTAATTTTAGATTAGATATTACAGAAAACGAGGAAGGCTTGCCAACGAATTAAAAATCTAACCCTCGTTAGTTACAAGTCAGAATGGCTCGCTGGCTGCGTGCAGGCGCTCAACTTTCAAGTGCGTGCGACATGTTGGAGACCCCTGCATTAAAGTATGGGCATGTCATGTTTGAGCAGATTTCTCAGAAGAAAGCCTAGGTAAGAAGAGGTTAACTGTACAATTCTTGCTTTATTCGTACATATTGCACACCTTTAAAGAGAAAAGGTTTGTTTCTCCTTTCCGCTTAAATTTCTAATCCAAAACCAAAATGAGGCAAAAAGAATACAGGCTGCTGATCAGGGCGGATTTAGGACTGAAGAAGATCCGGGGCTTAACAAACAAACACACACACACACACACACACACACTAGTCAACATCATATTTGTCTTGTACCACATAATTTTTAATCTGAAGCTACATATTAAGCATTTTCAGGGCAGAGTATTGTTCCTGTTAGTGTTTAGTGTGAGATGATAGTAAATATTCCCTTTCTTTCTCCAACAACTTTACCTGAGAGTAGGGCTGCAACAACGAATCGATAAATTCGATGAAAATCGATTACTAAAAGCGTTGGCAACGAATTGCGTCATCGATTCGTTGTGTCGCACAACTCTTCCAAAAGCGCCCCCCCTTCCCGCCCGCTGTTGCGCGCAGACAGATCAGTGCGAGGGAGAGCCGGCAGTTGTTTGGAAGAGGAACATGGCAGAAGCAGCGAGAGTCAAAAAAGTGAAAGCTTTTTAAGTTTGGGAGCATTTTCAGCTAAATCAGGCGAAGACATGCGTTACCTGCAACGTTTAGGTTAGACGGGATGATGCAGCGTCTTAAACGCAAGCATGTCGGGATCATCAGCGAGGAAGGAGAGAAGTCTGTGTCCGGGTAAATTAAAAACTTTTCAAAAGTTATTCATCCAAGTCCCGGATTATTACACAGGCTAGACATGCCCTAAGCTCGTAAAAAAAAGAGTCTAAAGTCGTGAGCGCGACGCTTATTAGATGAGCGGGGGGACTCGCGCTGCTGCGAACTGGTTCCGCCCAAGGCCGGATTAACTGGGCAATTGCCCAGGGCCCACGAACTCTAAAGGGCAGCAAGGGCACGAGCAAAATACTGTATCTATAATTTCCCGCTTTATGAGGACTATGGTGACCGTACGTTCCGTTTTCCCCGGACATGTCCACTTTTCACTCTCTGTCCGGCGCGTCCGGACTGGGGGTTCTTGTATTGATGAAAATGTCCGGCTTTTCATCCAGGAGCAGGGATCGAATTATGGGGGAGCTGTATATCCTACACATCCAGGAGAGCCGGAAAAAGTTTTCTATATTATATCATTTTTGGACTCTTTTGAGCAGAGAGCGCAGCGCGTTGTTGCGCAGCGATCCAGGCAGCTGCTTCCAGCGCACGGTCCATTCTCAAAGTGGCGCAACCAAAAAACTATAATTAGCACACGATCGTTCATGTCTGCACATGTTCTCTATTTTCTGTCTTATTTGTGCCTTCAGCGCTCTGCTACTGCGGAGCTCATCACCTGTGCTGCGGTGATGTCACCTCACGCAGCATCGAAAACGCGCTCTGCGCTTTGCGGTCAGGAGATCCCTTTGATCTGCTCAGAAGTAACTGATGAGGTGAAAAAGTAAGAATCCAGGCAGCAGTTTTTCTGGAGAATTAAGAGGAGATGCAGGAAGATGAGAAACAGACAGGACAGGAAAATAGTTAAATAAAAACAACAAAACAAAACAAAGTGTTGAAAAGTAAAATGTTGGTAGATTTATCTCCACTACACGTTTTTACCTATAAAACAATAAGTTACACACATGTAATATTTATAAATTTGATACTATTCAGATCACCTTCAACACTCAGTCACACACCCAGGGCCGTTTCAAGACATTCTGGGGGCCAAGGCAAAATGCCCCCCCCCCCCCCCCCCCCCCATAACTGGGCTCCCCAGAAGCCTCTGTGTAATCCGTACCCTCTCCAGTAGTGTTAGTTATACAGTGTTTATAAAAGCCCCTCAGGCATTACTGACATGTTCTAATATTATCAGATGAAAAACTAAATTATCAGACATGCTGTCTCATCTGCTTCTTTTCTAAACTTGCAGAAAGTAACAAAACCATTTGAAAGCCACTATTTGTGGATTCTATGAAAGTTTCCATGGAGTGTGTGACAACTTATTTTTTCAGTCATTTTTGGAAATAGTGATCAATTTTGATTAATTCACAGCCTATGTTTAATTACATTTAAAAATTAGTTGTTTGACATCCCCAGTTATAATACATGTCTACAGATGAGATCAAACAAAACAGATGAGAATTGCCCTTAAGCTGTTTAACTTGGACCAAGCGTTTTAGGTCACAGATAGATGTAGCTTAGGGTCTCTGTCTATACACCTTATAAGACAATTTAGGTGATGGCATGTTGTTTTTCTGCTATTGAACTGTTTTCTAATAATGTTGTGTTAAATAAAGTGAAGGAAGGAGAGAAATAACGTTTCCCTAGCAGTTTTTAAAAATTTCCCCATGTAATCCGATTAATCGATTAATCGTGTCGAGAACCCATCCGATTCATTGATTATCCAAATAATCGTTTGTTGCAGCCCTACCTGATAGTAAGCTAACTTTAGGCAAACCAGCAGCACAACAAATATTTTCAAATAAGACTCACAAACCTGAGTCAACACCAGTCTCATCAAAGCTGGGGTTCTGTCGTTGTACTTTTGGTCTAAAAAACATCCTTATGTCCATCTTCACTCATGCGATTCAGACAGAGTGTAGAAGAAGCCGGCTGCTGAAGGGCTTCTTCTTCAGTGGTGGAGGCTCAGGCAGGCTGTATACAAACTACTGCCAGCTGCTTCCTCTCTGTTGGACTTTGGTACTGCATGTTACTTCCGCTATTTAGATCCGGGGCTTTTCATGAAACATCAGGGGCTTCAGCCCAAGTAGCCGGGCCTAACGCCGTCCCTGCTGCTGATTACTCTGGACTCTACTGCATGCTTGTCAAACAGAAGACAAACCTGAGCAGGCAAATTAAAAGGGTTTTAAGTCAGTTCCAGGCTGTACAATAATTAAAGGAGTCATCACTTGTTACTATGGTGGCTCATCTTTTAGGCCATGAAAATAATTAGTATTGGAAAAATACATTTAAAAAAGTGCTTTTCTGAACCTTAGGCAGTCAACAACTGAGTAGCTCAAGCAAAACTCGCCTCGACATTTTCCGTTCTCCAGATTTCAGTAATGGAGACCCTCGACTGAATTTGAGGGTAAACGAAGCAGTGCGGGCTACAGCAGCATTGCTCTGCGCTGCCCATATATGGTACCGTACATCCTGCCTTTGTGACGACATCAAGGTCAGAACTCGAAATCTCGTTTTGGAGTGCATATGCTCGTGGCGTGCACGCTGGTTGAAGAAGCCAAGACTAAAAAACGGATCCAATGTTAAATATCGGCTTCCTGGCCAGTGAAAAATCATTAAGAAACCATTGTATACTTTTTAAAGTGGAAAAGTGAAAATTCCAGGTGAAACAAAATTTAAACCAGAGGTTTAGAATGCTGCCCAGCAAATCCTGGTGGGTCAATTAGGACCCAAGCTGACCTGAAACTTGCTGAGTGAGTGACTGCTTCTGTGTGTGGTCGATATGCCAGCCCACCAAGATGTCCACTGTATCCTATGGAAAAGGAGGAGATGGCAAACATCAGGAAACATTCTTATCTGACCCGTGTGCCTCAGCCATGAAACACTTGCTTACCCTGAAATTGGTGCTGAAAACATGAGGGTAGCAGCGAGCCACCTGGAGAATACACTTCACACTATGACAGAGGAGCTCTGGTGTGTCCACGTTCTCCAGAATGGACTGCAGGTTGCTCATCACAAGCTGAAAAACACAAAAACATATTTGCTTGTTTAAAGGAAACGCTCCAAGAGCTTCACTCTGATGAAATGCTACTCTCTAGTGACAGCGAGGGGTCGTGTTCTGGAGCCACTCTGCTCTACTGGTGTAAGGTTTAGTGATGTGCTAGTAAAAGGGTAGACAACGGACTTCCGGTATGGCGACAGAGTGAAACAGACGCAAGTGACAAGAGCTCCGTATAACCAACATAAACACGAACTAGAAAACGCCTGAACTGTAAAGGGAAAAATAAGGAAAAGGAAAAGCAACAATGAGCGGAGGTACAACGAATAAAGGGAAGAGCAAAAAGCAGCCAGAAGATCCAAGTAAGGACACAAAGCAGATGCTAACAGTGGGGGCTACAGGAGAGCTAACACGAGTAGCTAGTTTGGATAGCATTAGCCTCCAGATACGAACACTAACTGCCGAAATGAAGACCGAACTCCAGGCGAACAAAGAGGAGATTACAACAGAAATGAGAAAGGAGTTGACCGACTTCAAGAGAGATATTAATAAGCTACTTGATAATATGGACAAAGAAATTAAAGAACAAACGAAAAGGATACAAGACGGAGAAACACGAACGGAAGAGCTCGAACAATGGAGCTGTGAAGCTAACGAGGCCATACAGCACATGTTACAACAACAGAAATACATCGGAGACAAACTAGAGGACATCGAAGCAAGAGCAAGGAGGAACAACATAAGGGTGTATGGAATCAAAGAAAGTAAGGAAGTTAAACCATCCGAATTGAAGGAGACAATAGAAGAATGGCTCAAGAAAGAACTAGGATTAGAAGAAGATCTGCAAATACAAAGCGCACACAGAGCGCAGGCGCCCAAGCCGAAGGAAGGGCAGGCACCCAGATCCATAATAATACAATTCCAGCAAAGTAAAACGAAAGACATGATTCTGAACAAAGCTTGGGAGAAGGGGAAAAAAATTATGTTTGAGGGAGAGGGAGTGTATTTCGATCATGATTACACTGCAAAAGTACTGCAACAGAGAAAGGCGTATCTCCCAATAAAGAAGAAATTAAAAAGCATGAAAATTCGATTCCAAACGCCCTACACTAAAATGCGCATCTTCTGGGAAGACGGAATGAAGAGCTACAACAGCGCGGAGGAGGCGGTGAGGGACCTGAAGTCACGAGGATGCGCAGTGGAAGGACTCCAGATGGCAGAGGAAGAAATGCAAAAGAATAAAGAGGCTAATGCGAAGGGGCCGGCGAGCTGGAAAAAGGTGGGGGATAACGGAATGCTGAAGAACAGAGTCAGAGAACGTCTGCAAGAATACGAACTTAGGAGAAAAAAGACAGAGGGAGGGGAATAAATAAGGGGAAGTATCGCTCTAGGAAAATGAGGCGAACATGTATAAAGGTAAAAAGTTTAAAAATGTTGGTTAACGAGTGTCACTAGGCACGGTTTAGAGTGGAATGACTGAGACAGAAAGGGAGGTAGGGGGGCCCTTCTGGAAAGGAAGGCATTCCCCCCAGAGGAGGGGTAGAGAGTCACAAGAGGGCATCTCAACATGGAAGTTCAAAGGCAGTTACCTTGTAGCAACAGGTTCTAAGTTTGGTTGTTACAAGGAGGGGGTTCTTAAAGGGGGGCGGGGGTACTTTATTTACTTATTCTGTATCAGTATTTTTTTTATTTTTTTCTTTCTTTTTATGTATCTCAAGACTAGAAAGGCCATCTGCAAGGACAAAAGGGAGAACTTACTGAGAGAAAGGGCAAGACACAAGAAGAATAAGAAATGATGTATGATAAAAACCAGGAAATCAAAATAATGTCACTGAATGTAAATGGGCTGGGCAATCCAATAAAAAGAGCGAAAATAATAAATAAAATCAAAAAAGAAAAAATACAAATTAGTTTTCTACAAGAAACCCACCTATCACAGAAAGAACACGAAAAACTTAAAAAACTTGGGTTTAAAAATACATATTATAGTTCATGTCCCAATAGCCGGAAAAGAGGGGTGGCAATCTTAATATCTAATTCACAGAACTATGAAAATGTAAAAGAGGTCCGAGATAAAGAAGGCCGATTTATCATAATCAAAGGAAAGATAGAAAATGAGATGGTAACACTAGCCAATGTATACGCACCACCAGAAAGTAATAAACAATTTTATGAATATATACTAAATATGTTAGCAATGGAAATGGAGGGGGTTTGTATATGTGGGGGAGACTTTAATTTAATAATGAATTCCCAACTCGATACAACAAGTACTGCAACATATAAAAAAACACTAACCAAATTAATAAATACAATAACTAAAGAAATGGGACTTATAGATATATGGAGAGAAATTAATCCAGCGCAAAAGAACTATACCCACTACTCTGCTCATTATAAAACCTACTCGAGAATTGACTATTTTTTAATACAAAAAGAACATAGATATAAAATAAAGGAATGCGAAATAGGCGGGTCGGATCTATCAGATCATAATGCAATATATCTCAAAATTCAACTAAACAACAAAATTAAAAGGAAAACTTTATGGAAAATGAATACAGGAATACTTAATAATACAATAATGACAACACAGATCAGTAAAAATATTAAGGAATATTTGAGAGAAAATGATAATGGAGAAGTACAGCCAGATATACTGTGGGATGCGATGAAAGCAGTGATCAGAGGGAAATTAATTGCGATTACAAGCAAAATGAAAAGGGATAAGACTAAACAATATGAAAAACTTACAAAGGAACTAGAAGAAATGGAAAAGAAAGACAAACAGAAAACAGAAACAAAGACACGGGAACAAATAAAAAACATCAGGAACAAAATAAATGAAATGCACCAAAATGAAATAGAAATTAAGGCAAAATATTTAAAACAAAACTACTATGAAGCAGGGCCGAAAGCAATGAGGCTACTAGCAAGAAGAATAAGAAAACAACAAGAACAAAATAACATAAGTAAAATATGCAACCCGAAGACAAAAAAAATAACACACGAACCTAAAGAGATTGAAGAAATATTTAGGGAATATTATAAGGAACTATATACGCAACCGCTAGGAAGCAACAATAACAAAATAGAAGAATTCTTACAAAATTTAGATTTACCATCAATAGGGACAGAACAGAATAAGAATATTACAAAGACAATAACGGAAAAAGAAATAATAGAAGCAATAAATAAACTTAAAACAAATAAGGCACCAGGAAGCGATGGATACCCAGCAGAATGGTATAAAAAATTAAAGCAGGAACTTGTACCAATAATGCATAAAACATACAACTGGATTATGACCAACAATAAAATACCACCAACATGGCAAGAAGCTATTATCTCTGTAATACCTAAGCCACAGAAAAACAAAGAAGAAGCAACAAACTATAGACCGATTTCAATTCTTAATATAGACTACAAAATATATACAACAATAATAACTAATAGAATTAAAGGATTTCTTCCAGATATAATCAATGAGGATCAATGTGGCTTTGTTGTAGAGAGAAAAACACAAGATAACATACGACGAACACTGCACATAATACAAGAAATTAATTCCAAAAGAATACCGGCAACTATAATAAGCTTTGATGCAGAAAAGGCATTTGATAGGGTAAACTGGGAATTCCTATATGCAACATTAAAAAAATTTGGATTTAATGAACAGACAGTAAACTGTATTAAGGCCCTGTATACAGAACCAAGAGCACGAATTAAAATAAATGGATCAATAACAGATGAGATACAGATAACAAGAGGAACAAGACAGGGCTGTTGTCTCAGCCCTACTCTGTTCGCGCTATATATTGAACCTTTAGCACAGGCAATTAGACAGGAGGATGAAATAAAAGGAATAGAAATTAATAATAAGGAACATACCATAAGCCTCTTTGCAGACGATATATTAATATACATAAACAGTCCGACTAATAACCTAAGGAACCTATTGGGACTAATGAGAGCCTATGGGGAACACTCAGGATATAAGATTAACATACATAAAACACAGGCATTGTTATATGATCACACACTAAAAACAGAATTGATCAAATATAAGATTAAATGGGATAATACCCACATTAAGTACTTAGGAGTCAACATAACTAAAGACCTGAAGAATCTATTTCAACAAAATTATGAGGAATTAAATCAAACGATTAACGCAGACCTAAACAGATGGACATCCTATCCATTACAACTATACGACAGAATAAACATTATCAAAATGAATATCTTGCCACGACTCTTATATATGTTTCAATCCCTCCCAATACAAATACCAACAATACAATTCAATAAATGGAATAAACAATTATCAAGATTTATTTGGAAAAGCAAAAAACCAAGAATTAGAAGGTCTACCCTACAACTAGCAAAAGAACAGGGAGGGAGGGCTGTGCCAAATATATACCATTACTATCAGGCAGCACAAATAGCACCACTCATTGATTGGTGTGACCCGCAAAACTTGAACCACTGGAAAATAATAGAGACAAAGAGAAAGGAAATACCAATCCAAACATTACTGGGGGAAAATACCAGAAAAGAATACTGGACGAAAAATATTGAAAAACTGGACCCGATAACTAAGTTTAGTTTAGAAACCTGGTGGAACATAAGCAAGAAACTAAAAATAGAGGGAGAGCTAAGATTGCTAAGATGGATAGGGTGGGACTCGGACTTTGAACCTGGAAAAAGGGATAATAGATTCAAAAAATGGAATGAGACAGGAATGACAGCATTAGGAATAATTCAGAAAGAAGGGATGATAAACAGTTTCCAAGAATTGAAAGAAAAATTTGACGTGGAAAATAAGGATATGTTTAGATATTTACAACTAAGAGATTACTACACTAACAGAATTCAAAGGAAAATTCGAGGGAATAATCAAATAATAACAATGATGATCCAAACATATACAAATCCAGCACCTAAACGGAAATTATCCATAATATATAAAACATTATTGACGATAGAAAACCACTCAACACAGTATATCAAAGAAAAATGGGCAAAAGAAATTAGGGAAGAAATACTGGATGGGGAATGGGAGGAGATGTGGAAAACACAAAATAGGACAACACAATCACAAAAATGGAGGGAATTTGCCTGGCAGAACCAAATACGATACTTCAGCACACCGAAAATCATAAGTAAACAAATACAAAAACAAACGAGATGTTGGAGGAATTGTGGAAATATAGAATCCAATCACGCCCACATATTTTGGGAATGCAAGAACATAAAACCTTTTTGGAATCAAATATATGAGAACACCAAAATAATATTAGGATATTATTTTCCACAGACATTTAAATTAATGTACCTAGGATCCATACGGGAAGAAATAGCGGGGGGAGACCAATATCTGATGAGGATACTCATGATAGCAGCCAAGAAAGCCATCACTAGAAAATGGTCCAGACCAGAGACCCCAACAATAGAAGAATGGAAGACAATTGTTGGAGAAATACAGGAAATGGAGAAGCTGACATTTAGACTAAGACTGAAAGGGGAACAAATGCATAAACGATGGGCTAAATGGAGACATACAGATATATAGAACTGGAGAGAAAGAAGAAATCTGCAGATGAGCCGACCTTTTGATTTATTTATATATGGGTTTTTTTTTTTTTTTTTTTTAAATCTTTTTATTATTATTTTTTCTTTTTTATTTATTTTGTTTTTCTGTCGTCTTTTTTTTTTCTTTTCGTTTTGTATGCATTGTAAGTACTCAAAAGAAGGAGAAGAAAAATGAATGATTAGAAAGAGAAAACAAGCCAAGAAGATAGAAATAGAAAAACAGGTTAATCGGGGAAGGAAGAACAACGGACACGGAAGGGAATGAGAAGACAAGAAGACAAAGGTAAAGAATGGACAGAATAACGGCGGAAGAGCACAAACAAAGAAAGACTTCTAGAAAACGAACGAGGGGAAATGAACAGAACTCAATGTTAAAAAATATGATGAATGCTGAGTACGAAGGGGAATGTGTTTGTAAAGTAAAAGTTGATAAATAAAAAGTAAAAAAAAAAAAAAGGGTAGACAACGTCCTTCCCAAAGGGACGGTATCCAACATGTTTTAGTTGTTTCACTGCTTTAACACACCTGATTTTAATCTCCAGGTGATCAACAGGCTTCTGCAGAGCTTGATGAGCTGCTGAACAGGGGAATCAAGTATGCTGGAGCAAGGAAACAACAAAACCATGCTGGACACCGGCCCTTCAGCTACCCGTGGGCTAGTTTCTCTACAGACAAATATCTTGGTTGCCCAACTTTAAATTATAATGAAATCTTTTTAGGTTTTAGACTTAGAGCCTTTTTATAAGTAAATAACTTACGGCTGCATTTCTTTTTGTCTTTCAACATGAAAAAGGTTGATGCCTGATTAAAAAATGATAAAATATTTGTATTTTTGTAATTAGTTCTGACTGTAGAAGAGTGCTACTACATCTAACATCAAACCTGAAACCGGAAAGGGTTTGTTAATGTGTTAATCCTTTTAAACTGAGTTCTAGAAGGATTTATAGTATTCAAGTACTTGGACATGGTGTCGGCCCAATACCAAATTTACGGTATTTGCATTGGCACACCCCTGGCATAAACTTCTACTGTGATCAGATTCATCTCTAGTAAACATAACTCGAAGATACTGTGTGCATTTACCTGCATGATATGAGAGAAGGCCTTTCTCTCTCCTGCAGCCTCCAAAGCGTGCTGTGACCCAACAAGGTACAGCAGTTTTACCTCGTCACGACTGCTTGAATTGAACTTGAGAAAAAGCCACTTGAAGATGCGTTCAGCCTCGTAGCTCAGCACTGTGCACAGGAGACCTAAGCAGGATGCTGCTTCCTGACGCAACTCCCACAACAGCTTACTGCTGCAGATGGGAAAAAGTCAGAGAGAAAGGTACGCGGTAAATGGCTTGTATTTATGTGGCGCCTTCTAGATTCAACATTAACAGGCTGTTGATGATGAGCTATGATGTAGCCACAGCAGACCTGGAGATAACAAAACGAGGTGGGGGGAAATACCTAACTTGTCCTCTGCTTCTTGAATGCTAGACATGGTTAGAAAGGTTAAAGGAGGTGGGAACTTGTTTTATCATTACATTTCCAGTGGTCTCGAGTAGGAATGAATGCCTTGTAAGTTGTGCTCTGGGGAAGAAAAACACTTTTGCACCATTTTCATTAACTAAAAGTGAGAGCTGAGTTTCAGATGGCAGGATGTGGAGTCTTATTTCCTGATATTTGCACACCTCTCCTCTGACTGGTTACCAGCAACATGACTCTGACTCTGTTTGCTCTGTAATGTTGATGTTTTATCTCCACAAAGCCACACAAGCTATGGGCTGCTACAGGCTTAGGCTGCTGGAGGATACACTGACCACTTTCCACACTCTACTACTTTCCTCTACAATCTGCTCTTTAACTGTATTATTTCTGCTATTTCAGCTGTTAACTTTATTTTCTCTCTAAGTGTTTTTCTCCCCAGAAGAAGCTACAATGATGTTCTGCTGAGCTGTGGTGGCCTCATGGAGGGGGCCATCGACTAGCACACTGCTGCTAACCACTTAAACATTCTCACTCTCCTGATAATAACTTTTTACTCTCTTTGACGTTGGATGTGCTACTACTAGTTTAGCCGTTTAATTATAGATTCACTAGGATAAATACAATAAAGTTTATCTCTCGCCTAATAGAATATTTACTAAGAAATCACAGTGTAACCATGGACACATTGCTTGGTGTGTGTGTGTGTGCTTGTGTGTGTGTTCTGTCTTCTCCATCCTCAGTGAGTCATGGTACCTTGGTATAAATTAGGGTACGGATAAAGCATTTTTGACGAGTACGACACGAGTAAAACTCGTAAATATCTGTAATTACGCTGAAGGAAAATTCTCTCTCTCTCTCTCTCCCTCTCTCTCTCCCCCTCTCCCTCTCTCTCCCCCTCTCCCTCTCCCTCTCCCGCTCCCTCTCTCCCTCGTACTTAAATATTAATGTTCCGATTTTATTGAAAAACTTGTTCTGTAATAGTTCCTTTACTATTATTACTATAGATTCCATTAGTGCACACTGGGAGTGAAAGCTGTTAAATCGCAGACGGGTAAAAATGTTTACGTTAATTCTGATGGAAATGTGTCAGAACACAATGTTGACTGATGTTTGTTGCATTGGAATCTGACTGTACTCCCTGTTAGAAGAAAAGAGGCTTTTTAACTGGATCCCACTTAAAGCAACAAGACTGCAAAAGGGGTTCAAGAATTGTTTGAGAAACATAAGATATCTAATGCTTACTTGGCCTCCAAATTACCCATATCTCCATTTATTTTGTTGGATATACTTCACAGAATTCAGAATCTTTACACTTCAGAATGACGTCAGCCTCCAATGTGATGGATGAGTACTGAATAAATCCTGGGTGGACACCGGTTTGTAATTTGAGCTTGCTTTTATCTCTTTAAACAGAGAGACACTTCTTCAAGCGCAGGAGTGTGATGTAAAACACAAAACAAAAATAAAGTTACATGAAACACCTGAAAAGTGCTGCTTGACAAGCTTAAAGAAAATGTTTACCTCTCATTCAAAATGTCATTTAAGGTGCTGAGGATGGTGTCCAGCTGTTTGACCAGGGTCTGCGTTAGAGAAGGTACCAGCGGTTAAGACAGGGATTGATTTATCTGAACCACATTTATGCTACCAGCTACAAAGAAAATGTTCTAGCAGAAATCATGAAAACACCACATATACATGTGTCGCCCTCTGATTTGGGCCAGCACAACAGAAACTTGTATAGTTCAGTCTGCTGCACATTCATTTGGCTGCTGCTTCATAGAGCTAGACAATGTGAACAGACCACTTTGCTCTCGCTGTGGCTGATGAACTCCTTCAGCTGTTTTAGGGTGGCCAGCCGCCGATCCCGGTCATCCTCCCTGGAGACCCGACGCAGGAGATTGGCCAGTCGAGACTCCTCTGAGTGAGCCATCCCTCTGTCTGCAACAACACAACCAAAGATGTTGGACCTCAACATTTAAGTGTTAAATAGCTCCGTGTTTCCCAACCCTGGTCCTCAAGGCACACTGTCCAGCATGTTTTCCATGTTGCCTTTTCAAACACCAGTGCATCCCTGCTGTCAAGCAGCCGACTTAAATGAATGAGTGATAAACAGGCTTCTGCAGCCTTTGAAGTCCTCCTTATGCCAGGTTCACATCAGCTGCAAAGTTCACCCGCTGCCCCTCTGTTCACATCAGGCGAGAATTTTTGACGAGCGCTTCTGCTCACGTCTACCGTTTTCCAAACCCCTCCACCTCGGTGCCCTTGCAGTGTGTGTGTGTGTGTGTGTGCGTGTGTGTGTGCGTGTGTGTGTGTGTGTGACCAGTTTGTCCTGCTTGTTGATATCAGAAACTGTGCTAATCCCGTTCTTGTTTAATAGACCGGTTCCTTTCCAAATGGGTAAGTAAATAACTAGTGTTTGTGGTGGTGTGCAATACTATTGTATAGTTACCCTTCAATTAAATGTATTTGTTATTATTCACATTTATTAAATCCATCTTTTGCCCGAAAAACTGCATTTAAAATCATGGAAACGCCGTTTCTCCGCAGGAGTGTGTGTGTTTGTGTCTTTGTTCATTTTCATCTCCCTAGTCTGTTTAAATACACAAAAATGATCACTTAGATCAATCGCAGTGTTTTATTTTGAAAAATGTAGTATTTCTTACTGAGACTTGGCAGCAAGATAGAAATTTTGTGCATTTTAATAAAATACGTCCACCAAATTCCTTTGTTTAACACATCACACCCGTCATGTCATGTCAGTAGCTCAGTGACCACATGAACAGATTCCAGAATTTTCACGAGGCTGGGTTTTATTGAACACTTGTTTAACTCCATAAAATGAAATTAAGGTAATAATATAACTTAAATCACGTAAACTCTTCAGTTTTACTAAAATCGGTTGAAGCAAAAATGAATACACCCTGCAAATGGGCTGCACGATATTAGGAAAACCTGCGACATTAGATAACAGTGATTAATATTGCGATGACGATATGACTTGTGATAAATAAAAACTTAACTCGGGAACAAAAATAATCAAAAACAAAGAAATAAAAAAGTCATAAAAATAAGAGCAAAAGTGTGAGGAAAGGGAAAAAGAAAATGAAGAAAAGGCGATCGGTGGATCCTGGGAAAAGCAGAATCAGCAGAAACAACAGAACAAAGCTAACTCTATCTTTTTCCATTCTTCAAGAAGAGCCTCTTTTAGAGCCTGATGCTGGATGGAGAGTGAAGCTCAACCTGCTGCTTCAGAATTCCCCACAGGTGTGTTGGACTGGGTTCAGATCAGAAGACATACTTGGCCATACAATCACTTTCAATCTTCTTCACAAATGCAGCAGTAGCTTTAGATGTGTGTTTTGGATCATGTGCTGGAAAAGTGCATGACGACCAAGTGCCTGGAGTGATGGCAGCATATTTTCCTTCAGTATAGAGCAGGACACTGTTGAGGTCATGATACCATCAATGAAATGCACCAGTAGCACTCATGCAGCCGCACCGCACCACTCCAGGGTTTTTCCTGGCTCAAACTGAGGCAGAGGTGGTACCATCCTGACCATGCGCCAGCACATGCACACTCTGCATTCAACTGCCTCACTTTTTTGAAGGCATACATACTTTTTTGTTAAGTGTTTAAATCTAAGCTTCTGTTGATTAATTGAATATTCCATTTGACAACGTTTCAAGTGAAACAAAACTGGTTTGCTGCCTAAAAATATGAAATAAAACAACAAAATGATCAGGCTGAAATAACAGACTCTTATTATGAAAGGCTCAATAATATGCATCAGATTGGTGTTTAGATCCCCTTTTTCCCCATCTGATGTTTATAGTTAAAATATTTTTAAATATTTGACCCACATTTCAGTAACATTTTAGGTTTGTATTAATAACACTCATCTTAGTCTAAATGACACATAAATATATCCAGTAAAATATAATGCATTTCATTAGCATGCATTTGTATTTGAAATGATAATAAAATTTAATTTCTGCTGCTAACAATGCAATGGTGGCATGTCTATTATGTACGGGTTGGCAATAATCCAGTTTAAATTATGTTCAAAGATAGAAGCATTTGTGAATTATATACTACACCATGTGGCGTCACGGGCAACGGACACTCCAGTTTGGCTTTCTATTGACTAAAATAATCTCATGTAGGGCTGAAACGATTCCTCGAGTACCTCGAATAATTCGAGTACAAAAAATCTTCGAGTCAAATTCTCTGCCTCGAGGATTCGTTTAATTCATGTTTAATTAATTCATGGCTTTGCAATCGCCCGGGGTCACGTTTCACCCGGACCTAAATAAGTGACGCACATACACACTGCACTGAATGCACACGCGAGTAGCGAACGCAACGTAACTTTCTCTTAAGCCATGGCGGACACCGTGGACCCCAGTGGAGTGCGAAAAAGACAGAAAATGTCAAAGGTGTGGGACCATTTTTCACGTCGTAAGGCGGAAAACGTAGTCCAGCGTAAATACTGTAAAATGGATTTAGCCTACCACAACACCACATCCTCCATGCTGCAACCTGACCAGGAAACATGCACATGTAAATGTCCCTTCTGCAAGCGGGCTCGGAGGTCCGCTATATATTCTACAGACACTGTGAGACTTTTTCCATTTGTAGCACTCAGTTTCAGCTCGCACTGTACGTCTGGTAGCAACACTTCAGACTTAAAATGAGCTAAAAATAGCAGTTTTTACAACACGTCAGACTTTTTATTGTGTTGTTATTGATGCCTGTTGTCCCTCTGGATTGCTGCAGGAGGACGCGGGTATTTATGAGAGGAAAACGAAATAAAGTAAATAAATGTTTTGTGATCAGTATAACTTGACATAACCACAACAAACATGCTTTCTTGACAATCTTGTTATTGTGAGAGAAAAAAAAGTAGAAATTAAAAAGGATGTGTGTTAATAGGGAAACAGCTGGCGAGCCATGTTTGCGCTGTGAGCGGCTCTGGTGCTGTTTGGGCCGCAGCCGCTCGCTGTGCTACTTCCAACAGTCATCCTCCTAGTTTTTGCCTGGCTTGCCAGGCTGGTAGATTCTCGCACGAGAGGAACATCAGCTCAGGTTGTGTACTTTTATTTGCACAGGCATTTGTTTACTGTGAAGTAAAGTTGAAGTGCTGAAGTTTTGAAAACTAATTTTGAATAAAACTTGAAGAATAACTGGCAATTGCTTGCTCATTTTAAGAGGTCTTTCATATTTTATAACATGCTATTTGATATAATGGTTCACAAAAGTAAAAGGGTAATTCATTAGAGTACTCGATTAATCGATAAAAGATTCGATAGAGTACTCGATTACAAAAATATTCGATAGCTGCAGCCCTAATCTCATGCCATCTTTATACAGTTGACGTTCAATTGTACATACCTTTTATGCCCCATGAGATGTCTAAACTACATTTAGCCGTTGCCTTAGCTTCTTTTAGCTGTACAGTTTTTGCCTCATTTGTCCAATTTTGAATAAAACAAATTAGTATTCAAGTGAAAAGAAAGTTGATGCATATTAATGTACAAAAAAGTCAGAATTTATGTAAATAGTTCTGAATGTACAAGTACACCATCACATGATCCAACATTGCAAATACTCATTTGACACCCTTAGTCCTAGGAGGAGTTAAAGTACAAAAGTCGTGTTTTACAATACAGTTTAATTTCTCATAGCTTACCCTGCAATTTCCTCATTTCCTTTGAAGCTAAAGCACGATTTCCATGCTGAAGAGAAGTCAAATCTGTTGTCACGTCATTGGGCCTCAACTCTTCCCCCAGCGACTTCCAACCAAGTGTAATTTTGCAGACTCCTTGCTCAACTTCATATTCACCTGAGAAGCACAAACATCCTGGATTTAGGCAAGTGCTTTATATACATCTACATAGCACTGCTCATAACCAAATTTAAAGTAGTCTATTTCACATAAAGGGTGTGGCAATATTATATTATTCACAATAATACCAGTATGAAATTACCTTCATTTTTTACATAGGCCTTTTTATGTGTGAAATTGATTTTTCTCTGCAAAATATGTTGTCTCTAAACTTTGAATTAGGTCCGTTCCAATCAGCATTTAGTTGCAATGCTCAGGATGAAACAAAACAGTCCCAATGATCTACTCCGCTCACCTCACATGGGCATCAACTGGCTAAAATTGGGGCGCACTGATGGAAGCAAGTCTGCCAAACATTGGCGCCACCGGTCCTTTCGACCACCACCAGCCAGCAAGGTAGGTTGAGTTTCTAGCCCAAGAACACTCAAGCAAATAAGAGGACAACTTCTCCAGAGCAGTTTCTGATAGGCCTACCCAGTCTGTCAGCCTATGAGCGTAATGGGCCATTCCCATCTGTACCGGGTCGGCCCGGGCCGGGTAGCGTAGGTTGTTTACATATCTGGGTGGCCTGGTATTTTTCCGGGCCAACCAAGGCTCATTCTCAGCCCTCTTCTGGAGGGGGTCTGCTTCAGACCGACCGGGGCCAACACACCCACTGCTGACAGCAAATTCACACCTTCCATTAGAGCAAGCCTCTGATTGGTGGGTAGAATCAGCCCACATGGGCTTGAGACAAGGATGTGTGGAATCGACCGGGCCAGGCTGGGGCTGACTGGGGCTACCCGGCTCGGGCCGACCCGGTACAGATGGGAATGGCCCATAAGTCTCCCCCTATTCCAGTCAGCACATGGGTCCCCAGAAGAATGAAAAAATGAATGCAAGTCAATAGGCCCAAAAGAGCTATTTTGTGATCAGATTAGCCTTACGCCCTGGATCGCACATATGTTGTAGGGGCAGCAGTAGCTCAACAGGTTGAGCGGGTTGTTCAGTAATCGGAAGGTTGAAGGTTCGATCCCGGCTACGGACAGAGAATTCTGCTGTTGTGTCCATGGGCAAGACACTTAACCCACCTTGCCTGCTGATGGTGGTCGGAGGGTGGTGCCTGTGCTCGGCAGCCTCACCTCTGTCAGTGCGCCCCAGGGCAGCTGCGGCTACATCGTAGCTCATCACCATCAGTGTGTGAATGTGTGTGTGAATGGATGAATGATACACTGTAGTGTAAAGCGCTTCGGAGTCCTTACTCTGAGAGGCACTATACAAGTGGGGTCAATCATCATTTACCATATGTTGTACTTCAATTTAAATGAAATGTAATGATGTTTGTTTCGACCACGCCAGTCACGTACCTTTATCAACGTCAGTACGTCACATATATAGGACGTCACATCATAATCTCTTTCAGGGGTTCTTTCCCCTTGTCAATTGCATCAAAGGCCTTACTCAAATCAATTAAAACACACACTATGGTAAGTTTTTGATCAACTGCTGTCGCAATCTGCTCTACAAATTCCAGTTTCAAATGAACCTTGTTCCACTCTGGCACAGTAGGTGGCGACGTACATCCTTTCATGTCTGCAATCCACACTGTGGCCTGGCAGGAAAGAGGAAGTGGAGCTCACGTCTAAACAAAGAGGATGCAGCTAGAAGTTTACGCTGACGTTTCCCAGCAAAATCACGCTTTCAGAGAAGCAGTGTTGCCAACTGTTTTTGACTGAAAGTAGCTGAAGTTCCCCCCAAAAGTCACTAGATGTCGCCAGATGACGTCACGTGCTTATTTACATATTGATGATGTCATCACGCCACATTAGCGTTCGTTTTCTCTATGGCATCTAATATATATATATATATATATATATATATATATATATATATATATATATAATAGGACTAAAAGGGAGGAAAATAAATACTATGTTATATGTTAAAGTTATTAATTAGTATGATTAAAATGGCCCAAATTGCTTTGATATGTACAATAAATTCCAAAACTACCAATAAAGTGGCATTAAAACAGATATGGTGTGGTGATCCAAACAGTTCTGTTGTAGGATATAACTCAGACCTCCTGCTCTCCTCATTCTCACAGACATTTTCCTAAAAAGCTGTTTTTTTACACCTCATAGTTTCTCAACTTCTCTGTTGTGTGTTCTCTCCATCGTGATAATAACGGCGCTCCGAGCAAAAGGGAGCGGGTGTCTCATAGTATAACCATCCCTGTGTCACTGAAGGAAATTCAGATGAGCCACAGAGCTGCGTGTGTAAACGGGACGGTAGTTGAAACTCCCGATGACTTTATTTGCCAAATGCAGGAAAAACCAAAGTGTCTGACGGCTGCAGAACCAGAGATGGCAGGTTGACGCCCGCGCCGTCTCTAGTAGAAGCGTGAGCCTGCAGCAATATGAAAGCAGCAGACGTAAATCGGCGGTCTCCAGCTCTGCAGCTTCAGCGAATCAGACCGGCCGAAAACGGTTTATGATTGGTCAGTCCTCATGCACATGCGCAGATTGTCGTTCTCTTTCCTTACTCCCGGAAGAACGGTTCAGAGTGCAAACGGTTTCTTTGTTGCTAATCTGTAGGGAATATCTACATGAAAGTTCTACAGAAAGTAGCAACGGGTCCTGAGAAATGTCGCTAAGTTTGTCGCTAGGCGCTTTTTGGAAAAAAAGTCGTTGAGGGGGGTCAAAAAGTCGTTAGGAACAGTGACAAAGTCGCCGAGTTGGCAACACTGCAGAGAAGTTTCACCCAGATTCCTGCTTGTTTCCCTCTTTTCCTTAGAGTTTTAATCAGTAGGGCTGGGGGTAAACGATTATTTTTAAAACGATTATTCTGACGATTATTTTATCGAATAGTCGACTATTCTAATGACTATTTAGAAAATTAATCTAATGATTATTTTTCTATTGCACAATTAACAAAAACCAGAAAATCTCAAATAAATTCCTCAAAAAAATTGATAAATTCTTACTGTAAGAGAATAAACACTACAGACCTTCCATTTTGTATAACACTGCTTTTATTGTGTTGCGGTTGTTTATGTTCTGGTGACGTGTAGAACTTGGGAGTGCAGGCTGCTGCCTGAGAGGTGGTAGAAGATGGAGTGTCTCCATGCTGCTTTGTTTTGGTCACTTATGTGCGTGAGGCGAGTGGTCTTACAGGTTAAACCAAACTCAAGGTGATATTTTAAACTAAACCGAAAACCCACAACACTCTAAATGTAATAAAAGGGAGATCTGCACCACAAAAAAGATTAACTCTAAACCAAAACGTAACAGCTTATCCCAACGCAAGAAGCTGTTAGCGAAGATGCTAACAGTAGCTTTACCAACATTAAGTTCAAGTTACCAAGTTTAAATAAACCAAAAACACCCAGCAGCAAACAGACCAGCACGGAGGAGAGACTGCTACCACCAAAACAGCTCTCCTAATGTCTGAAAGAAGCTCCTTTATGAAGGGAGAAACGCTCCCGGTGATTTTCTACATCTGCGGTAGAGATGAAGCAGCGCATCTGACCCCGGAAGTTGTTGTCCGTTGCCGGGAGACGAAGGCGGGCAAAACAGGAAAATAATCTAGTAGTGGACGGACGTTGTTCCGGGTCTTCGGTGTTTGGCGGAGATGTTAGTGAAGGCGGAGAAGAGGGCGAACTAGAGGAAAAACAGGCAGATTCCTCCTCTATTTACAAACTCCTGGGGATGCAACAAGTGGGCGCGGTGCGTCGACTTCCGGATCTGACGTCGACAAATTTTTAGAATCGAGCCGTCGACTTCCTCGAGGCTTCGCTACAGCCCTATTAATCAGGTTTGGACAAACACGGACAGAGGCGCTTGGTTCATACAGACTTCTGGGATCGGGTCCAGCACCCCACAAACAAAGCGGAAGGTGACTTCATGGCACATCTTGGCCAATCACAGATGATTGGAAGGATAAAAGAGTTTGATGTTTATACAAGATGGTAGCCAGGACAATACCGAAGAAGACCGCAGACAAAAGCAAGGCAGAAAGAAAAAATGTTAGCAGGGATGGTTGAAAGAGTGGCCTATTAACAGCGGCAGAGCACAGGCGCTGTTTCGTTGGGCCGACCTGACCTAAAGTCGTCATTTGCATTTTTTTACTGTGTCGGCGTCGGAAAAGTGAGGCATGAACCGGAGAAGCTTCTGCTGATCACTATTCGACAACGAATTATGAAAGAACGGAAAATGCTCAAAATGTGTGGATTCTTCCTGATGTAAGAGGTGAGTCTGCTTGTTTTTTTTGTAGTTTTGGTGTCGACATCATCCTAGAGCACAACGTTCTGCGACTCCTAAAAAAACAGTGAAAACGCTGAAAAACGCTGGCAGCAAAGGGCTTTACTGGTGAGGAAACAGCTGACTGTGAATGAGTTAAGTTGTGTGTGTGTGTGTGTGTGTGTGTGTGTGTGTGTGTGTGTGTGTGTGTGTGTGTGTGTGTGTGTGTGTGTGTGTGTGTGATTCATTAAACTTAAATGTCACATCACACGCTGCAAATATTGGCACTGAGTAACAAACTGTTTCCTTTTCAATTTATGTCTTTTAGAAAGAAGTGTGAAGGACCCAAGGCTTGATCGAGCAGCTGGGAGTGGGAGAAAAACTGTTAGTGCTTTTGGCAACAGCTGGAAGCACCAGCGAGTTCTGCAGGCTGCCCAAAAAGAACTGGGCCTACCAGAAAACAAACACCTAACTGAATGTTGCACTCATTGAGGTTCTAAACAGAGAAAGATCCAGCGGCTGCTGGAACAAGAAAAGGCTATAACAGGTCTTAGCCGCTGATAAAACCACAAGGCACATCATGTTGACATGGCAAGACACCGAGATGTTTGACTCGGTCAGCACTACACTGTGTCCACAGATACTTGTCCTGCTGAAGAGTATGTGACCATTTCATGTTTGGCCAGTTATTCAGATGTTTAAAAATGACCTGTTAAAAGAGACACTGAGCTGACCAAAGACAACAAAACAGCAATACTTGATAGGGATGGACAATATAGAAAAAAAGCTCATCAATAAAAAATATCATATTGATAAATATTAATAATTATCGAAAACTATGAAAAATGTTGAAAATATATTTTAAGTGCTGCCATGGCCATCTTAGGCTATTACTTTATGACTAAAACAAGTTGGTAGCATTACCAGACGTGTTTTCTTATCGATTCTCTGCTGCAAACCTGTTTTTGTCAGACTTGAAAGAATGAAAATATTGCCACACCGGTGAATAGGGCTGCACGATATTAGGAAAACCTGCGATATTCGATAACAGTGATTAATATTGCGATGACGATATTACTTGCGATAAGTAAAAACTTAACTCAGAAAATAAAATAATCAAAAAACAAAGAAATAAAAAAAGTAATAAAAATGAGAAAAGCAAAAGATGTGAAAAGGAAAGGAAAAAAGAAAATAAACAAGAAAAGGCAATCAGTGGATCCCGGGAAAAGCAGAATCAGCAGAAAGAGCACAACTAAGCTAACTCAGGTGTTTGCTAACCATCAAAATTAAGGGTCGTCCGCCCTGGGGGCGGGACTCTAACCTATGAGAACCCACCCAATTGACCAAATGAGCGAAGAGCTCTGTTTGTTAAAAAAATTTAATACTTTCGTTTGATTGACAGAATGCATTATGTGTAGCAAACATTTGAGCTGACCATTCATTACGATATCCGTTCTTTGCGATATGCATATTGTGCGTGCTGATATCGCGATAACGATATATTTACGATATACAGGTGCTGGCCAGTAAATTAGAATATCATCAAAAGGTTGAAAATATTTCAGTAATTCCATTCAAAACGTGAAACTTGTACATTATATTCATGCAATGCGCACAGACCAATGTATTTCCAATGTTCATTACATTTAAATTTGATATTCATAAGTGACAACTAATGAAAACTCCAAATTTGGTATCTCAAAAAATTAGAATATTCTGAAAAGGCTGAATATAGAAGACACCTGCTGCCACTCTAATCAGCTGATTTACTCAAAACACCTGCAAAGGCCTTTAAAAGGTCCCTCAGTCTTGTTTTGAAGGCACCACAATCATGGGGAAGACTTCTGACTTAACAGCTGTCCAAAAGACAATCATTGACACCTTGCACAAGGAGGGCAAGACACAAAAGGTGATTGCTAAAGAAGCTGGCTGTTCGCAGAGCTCTGTGTCCAAGCACATTAACAGACAGGCGAAGGGACGGAAAAAATGTGGTAGAAAAAAGTGTACAAGCTCTAGGGATAACCGCACCCTGCAGAGAATTGTGACGACAAACCCATTCAAAAATGTGGGGGAGATCCACAAAGAGTGGACTGCAGCTGGAGTCAGCGCTTCAAGAACCACCACGAGGAGACTCATGAAAGACATGGGATTCAGGTGTCGCATTCCGTGTGTCAAGCCACTCTTGAACAAGAAACAGCGCAAGAAGCGTCTCGCCTGGGCCAAGGACAAAAAGGACTGGACTGATGCTGAGTGGTCCAAAGTTATGTTTTCTGATGAAAGCAAGTTCTGCATTTCCTTTGGAAATCAAGGACCCAGAGTCTGGAGGAAGAGCGGAGAAGCACAGAATCCACGTTGCATGAGGTCCAGTGTAAAGTTTCCACCGTCAGTGATGGTGTGGGGTGCCATGTCATCTGCCGGTGTTGGCCCACTCTGTTTCCTGAGGTCCAGGGTCAATGCAGCCGTCTACCAGGAAGTTTTAGAGCACTTCATGCTTCCTGCTGCTGACCAACTTTATGGGGATGCAGACTTCACCTTTCAACAGGACTTGGCACCTGCACACAGTGCCAAAACCACCAGCACCTGGTTCAAGGACCATGGTATCCCTGTCCTTGATTGGCCAGCAAACTCGCCTGACCTTAACCCCATAGAAAATCTATGGGGTATTGTGAAGCGGAGGATGCAATACGCTAGACCCAACAATGCAGAGGAGCTGAAGACGACTATCAGAGCAACCTGGGCTCTCATAACACCTGAGCAGTGCCACAGACTGATCGAGTCCATGCCACGCCGCATTACTGCAGTTATTGAGGCAAAAGGAGCCCCGACTAAGTATTGAGTGCTATACATGCACATTCTTTTCATGTTCATTCTTTTCAGTTGGCCAACATTAGAGAAACAAACATTTTTTCATTGGCCTTTAGAATATTCTAATTTTCTGAGATACCAGATTTGATGTTTTCATTGGTTGTCACCTATAAATATCAAAATTAAACGTAATAAACATCGGAAATACATTGGTCTGTGTGCATTGCATGAATATAATGTACAAGTTTCACGTTTTGAATGGAATTACTGAAATATTTTCAACCTTTTGATGATATTCTAATTTACTGGCCAGCACCTGTATTGTGCAGCCCTACTGGTGAGGTACTGTAACCTTTTTTATGAGAGTATTTCTTCCACCTCTCCTTGCTGCAACATCTTGTTTAGTTCACACTACTGTCTGTTGAGGTTTGAGAGGGGAGGGCTTGGTGATGGAGCGTGCTTGGGTCTGTGTATTGATTGGTTAGGTATAAGTAATGACTCTAGTTTGACGCTACCCAATAGGCCATAATGGAAAAAGGAAACTTATTGAAGTTTTAATTGATCCATTTTTTTCTATTGAACCACGTGTCTATTGATCGATATTAAGTTATTGAATTATTGTCCAGCCCTAATACTTGACTACATCAACAAATGTTACAAAGACAGTGTCACAGATAGGTTTGTAAAATGGCTTCTCTCCTTCATCCACGTTACCGTACAGAATATTTCAGTGAAGGTGAGAGCAAAGCCATCAAAGTTCAAGTCATGAGTGAACTAGAGCATCTTGTGTCAAACCAGGGTAGTACAGCCACAGGTGTTTCAGAAACACCTCCTACATCTGCTGGTGACCAAACAAGTCAGGCAGCTGCTGAAAAGCCAATGAGTCTCTGGAGCTTTTTGAAGGGACCAGTTACAGGAAAGACAGATGAACCTGCAGAAAAGGTATTATCTGAACAGCTATGTGAATAGTCCACCAGCAGACAGTGAGTGTGATCACCTTTTGTGATGGAAAGTTGACAGACAGCAGATTAGCTAGGTAGTAGGGTTGTCACGATACTAAAATTTCAAACTCGATTTGTTACTTGAAAAAAAAACTCGATACTCGATTTCGATACCATTTAAAAACACCAATTTATTGAACAAGTTTATTCAAAAAATAACATTCCTCAATTTATATTGCAAAAATTAAATGTTAAGAATTAAGTGTATAAAGTGCTTAAACCTTTCAAGTATCAGCATTTTTTAAACGTGCATACAAAAACTGGCGAAAGTTAACACTTTAAATCATGAATTGTCTCACTATATATACACTATTTGCAGAGTGATGTTTTGCTGCTTAAACTCTGTTTAAGGTGCATTTTTGTCATAAGCTGTAATGCCATATGTTTTGTTCTGTACTTTTGAACAACTCTGTTGGTCAATAAAGGGAGAAAACGAATTTATCCACAGTAGGACAAAGGTACATCTACCGGTAATCTTAATAAAAACAGATTGGCGCACGGCAGTGACGTCATTAAAAGCGCCGGTTAATTAGCCGCAGCTAGTTTGTTTACGCCTAGAAATCCCAGACTCGCTCCAAACGAACAGGGGAATCACGTTAATGATTCCTAACAAAACCTTTCGACATGAAGAGGTTTTGGTGCAGATAATGTCTTATTTCGAGGCTGCACCATGGGTGCCCGTCCGCACCCGTTATATGGATATACACTGATGGCGATTCGCCGATGGATCTAAATACCCCGGGGAATCCAAGTAGCACCAAAGTTGTCAGCATGAGTAAACAAACGTACTGCATGCTAGAAATTAAGTCCGGGTTGCAATAAACAGCAGTTTTCCTTTAAGCACATAAGCGTGAATATACAACTACGTGTCGGACTTGGTATGCTATATAAGTTGGGCTGTGAAGCGCCTCCCAAATTCGCTGTTTATGTTTTTGTTTATTTATTTGGCAGACAAAACTTGGATCGGAGACAACTCGCGTGGGAAATTGCAATGTAGCCATTCAGCGTCTTCTTCTTCTGTTTGTCTGGGAGGCGGAGGCTGCTTTACGGCATCTGGCTGTCGTGCGTGTCGGTGTACTTGAAGAAGGCTGTGTATAATAGTCCATAATATCGATACCACAGGGATGGAATATCTCATTTAGATACCACTTTTAGTATCGATTTATATCTAGGTATCGATTGTTTTGACAACACTACTAGGTAGTACTAGCCTGGCAAGCCAGACTACATAAATGTATTATTTAGTCTGGCCACGCTCCATTGACGGCTCTCGGTTGTGGGGCGGGTTCTACCGTTGTCTTTCAAATGATCTCCGCATTCCACTGGACAATGAACGTGACATCCTCTTGTTTCACTCGGTTGCATCATCCCACCCACCAGGCATATAGAGTGCCCTGATTGGCCCAAAAAGTGGATAAAGCTCTGTGATTTGTTCACTAAGCAGATAGAGCACTATGATTGGCCCACCATTATGGACCAATCACAGCTCTTTATGTGTTTGAAACCCCTCTAGAGAGCTGTGATTGGCTAGCCAGAGTCCTGGTAGGAGCTGCTGAGGTTCCAATGGAGCATGCCTAGACCATTCTTTGCAAAGCAAGAATTTGGTCTAGTTCACTAGGCTAAGGTAGTACCTCTGCATTCCAGCAACTAGCTCTGCATCTGAAAGGTAGCTCAGTACAAGTGGAAACATAACTTATCGGCTGCCCTTGACGGTAAACCATGGCTTCCTTTTGTCCACACTCTCTAGCATGGGCATCACAGAGAAAGCACATGCCTGGTTTGAATCGTACCTCACAGGACGATCATTCAGTGTATCTTGGCTTGGACAATCCTCTACCATGCACCATCTTGCCACAGGAGTCCCCCAGGGCTCTGTACTAGGATCTTTTCTCTTTGCCATATACACCACCTCACTGGGTGAGATCATTCGATCACATGGCTTCTCCTACCACTGCTATGCAGACAACACCCAGCTCTATCTGGCATTTCCACTGGACAACCACACTGTCTCTGCACAAATATCAAACTGTCTCTCTTGACATATCAAAATGGATGAAATCCCACCATCTCCAACTCAACCTCTCTAAAACTGAACTACTTGTCATCCCAGCAAAAGCATCCATACAGCACAATATCTCAATCCAGAATGACTTCCTATCTCTGGCTCCTTCAAAGGCAGTTCGAAATCTGGGTGTTGTGATTGATGAACACCTGACCTTTAAAGATCCTGTTGCCTCTGTTGCTCATTCATGCCGCTTTGCGCAGTTTAACATACGAAAGATCAGACCATACCTAACACAACATGCCACCCAGCTCCTGGTGCAATCTACTGTCATCTCCTGCCTCGATTACTGCAATGCCCATCTAACTGGTCTTCCAGCCTGTACTGTGAGACCTCTTCAAATGGTCCAGAATGCAGCGGCGCGTCTGGTCTTCAATCAGCCAAAAAGAGCACACGTCACCCCTCTGTTCATTGAGCTCCACTGGCTACCACTAGCAGCACACATCAAATTCAAATTGCTAACACTAGCATACAAAGTCCGAGATGGTACGGCTCCCATCTACCTGAATCCTCTTGCAAAGGCTTACGTCTCGGCCCGGACGCTCCAGTCATCACAGGATCGTCGGCTAGCAGTGCCTACACCACGCTCAGGACAATCCAGACTCTTCTCATGCATCGTTCCACAAATGTGGAATGACCTTCCAAGCACTACCAGAACTTCGGCTTCTTTTTGAATTTTCAAGAAACTCCTGAAGACCCTGCTCTTCAGAGAGCATCTTCTAAACTAGCACCATCCCTGCACCCCCCCCCCCCCACCGTCCACTCCTTTGTTCCCTCCTCTCCATGATTGATGTCAAGTTGTTGTTATTGTTGTTGTTGTTAGCCTCAAGGACAACATGCCAATTATCACTTGTAAGTCGCTTTGGACAAAAGCGTCAGCTAAATACATAAACATAAACATAACTTGTCAGAGGTCCTCCCTTAAGCCCACATCTGTGAACGTGTTGAAGTTTCTGACTAAGAATCTTAAAACTTGAAATGATGAAAACTTGAGCAGAGGGTCTACTTATCCGTGTTTTTTGTTTTGTTTTACTCAAGTGTTTGTGAAGTGTTATTTGACTAATTTATTTGGCACACAAGTTTATTGTTGCAAAGCAGCTCTTTGAGTAATAGGATATTATATATGGTTAAGCTCAGGAGGATTTTTCAGCCCATTTGAACAATTACAATTTTATGTAGTTTTGATGCACATAAAAAAACCTGCTTAAGTCAAACTAAATGGATAGGTGCTTGTACTAATGAAGTGGTAGATTCGTAAAGTACTTAGTCTCGCGTCAATCATATTGTCAGTTATATCGTCATCACTAATTTTCTAGTATATTTCGTGATCAAAATTTTGACCACATTGCCCTGCCCTGATACACACCCCTAAATATAAGGAATATATATTATAAACACACCATATACATTTATGCTGCTGAGATGATTACCATCACCCTCTGGAATATACACAAATGGCAACAAGATAGAAGGAAAAAGCAGTTGTTAAAATCAGCCAAGTTTTATTTAATATATGTTAAAAATGGTTAACATCGTCTGATACTGCTATATCATGCATCCCTAGTAAATACCGCTCTCCATGAGCCGCATCTAGGTGTGTTAAATCTTCCCACAGGGAAAATTTTTACTAAGCCCAAAAAGAAAAGAAGACTCAAAAAAGTCAGTAAGCCATGAGAACCGCATAGCTAGAAGATTCTACTCAAGGCCTTACCCTCCACCTGATGTGCATCTGCAACAGCGTAGGCATCACTGTGCACCTCTGGCTGTTCAGGGCACCTGGAGGGCAATGTGTTGTCGTACAACAGTCCTGAACCACGTTCTCTGGACTTCACTTCGTCCTGACTGGAGGATAGTGTGTCAGCTCTAGAGACAGTGGTGAGATCACAAAAAAACAATTACTTCAATGTTTCACAATTAACTTGACATTTCATTTTTGTTGCATTTGTGTTCTTGTGGCTGAGTACAAAAACTAGATACCTATTTAGTACTAACAGAAAACATTTGGTAGTTGGGGTGTGAATCTTACAACTGTATATATATATATATATATATATATCTTACAACTGTATATATATATATATATATATATATATATATATATATATATATATATATATATATATATATACATACATATACACACACACATATACATACATGTATATACACACACACACACCCCTAAAGTATTATTAGGAACACCATACTAATATGGTGTTTGACCCCCTTTCGCCTTCAGAACTGCCTTAATTCTACGTGGCGTTGATCCAACAAGGTGCTGAAAGCCTTCTTTAGAAGTGTTGGCCCATATTGACAGGATAGCATGTTGCAGTTGATGGAGATGTGTGGGATGCACATCCAGGGCACGAAGCTCCCGTTCCACCACATCCCAAAGATGCTCCATCGGGTTGAGATCTGGTGACCGTGGGGGCCGTTGTAGTACAGTGAACTCATCTTCATGTTCAAGAAACCAATTTGAAATGATTGGAGCTTTATGACATGGTGCATTATCCTGCTGGAAGTAGCCATCAGAGGATGGGTACATGGTGGTCATGATGGGATGGACATGGTCAGAAACCATGCTCAGGTAGCCCGTGGCATTTAAACCATGCCCAGTTGGCACTAAGGGGCCTAAAGTGTGCCAAGAAAACATCCCCCACACCATTACACCACCACCACCAGCCTGCACATTGGTAACAAGGCATGATGGATCCATGTTCTCATTCTGTTTACGCCAAATTCTGACTCTACCATCTGAATTCTCTCAACAGAAATCCAGACTCATCAGACCAGGCTACATTTTTCCAGTCTTCAACTGTCCAATTTTGGTGAGCTGGTGCAAATTGTAGCCTCTTGTTCCTATTTGTAGTGGAGATGAGTGGTACCCGGTGGGGTCTTCTGCTGTTGTAGCCCATCCGCCTCAAGGTTGTGTGTGTTCTGACTTCACAAATGCTTTGCTGCATTCCTCGTTTATAACGAGTGGTTATTTCAGTCAAAGTTGCTCTTCTATCAGCATGAATCAGTCAGCCCATTCTCCTCTGACCTCTAGCATCAACAAGACATTTTTGCCCACAGGACTGCCGCATACTGGATGTTTTTCCCTTTTTGCATAAACCCTAGTATGTGGGTGAAAATCCCAGTAAGTGAGCAGATTGTGAAATACTCAGGCCGGCCTATAGTACCTCGGGTGCACTTTCAAGGACCGGCTGTTTTTTTATCTGCCGCCACCTTTTGAATATTTTTACTATTTCTGTGTTAGGTTTTTTGTGTTGCTTACTCTTTAATCTTCCTTACACTCCATTCTTTGTTTTTACCCCTCTTTTTGCTCCTATAGTGAATGTAGTTGCTGCTGTGACACTAAACTTTCTCCACTAGGCTGAAGAACCTCAGGACTCCTAACAGCAAGAACATCGAGAACAAATGCACACCTTGACAGCAGGTGTTTAAACTAAAAGCCCCCCAGGCATTTGTCATTACAAACCAGTGATCCCAACTTTCTAGCTTTTTTCATTCACCTGATTTTAATCAGCAGGTGTTTAACAGTATTCTGCATGGCTTGATGAGCTGCTGAACGGGTGAGTCATGTGTGTTGGTTTAGGGAAACCACTAAAACATGCTTGATACCGGCCCTCTGGGAAAGTAGCTGAGATCACAGCACTAAACTCTCCATCATACTCCACAGAGAACAGGAAGAACTTGGTGCTTCTTGTATTGCTTTGAGGATTCAGATAATTATTAGCAAATATAAAAGTTAGGGTTATGTAGTCCCTTACAGACGTTTCCGGAAGTCCTAGCTGAAGCCGATCATTTTCACAGGGTGGCGTCTTCCTTCTGCAAACTAGCTTCGTTAGCAAACACAAGTGGAGGAATGCTAACATGCTGCATTTACCCCGAAAATCTTCCAACAACTGCAATAGCTCACTCTACATGTGTCACATAGAAAATAAACACATTCGGTTCCCGACTGACTCATATGCAACAAAACCATTCCCTTAACAACGGTCATTTCTTAGCCCGTTCTCCATTAGCGCGAGGCTCGCCAGACCCACACAGTCGACCCTACCGGGACACGAGCTGCTAGCCTGCACGCGCAATTCAGAATACTGTTGAACCGTGGGTGTAATTTAACGTTACCACGAAGAAACAGACGTATCCGTTTCTCATGTGACCACAAGCCGCTCAGCAAAGGGCCTAAAATCCGCCGTTTTCTCTCACACCGGAGCACAACACCTACCTAGACTGCCAGTCGTTCCAGTGTGGCCGCAGTTTGTGGGCGCCGCTGAGCCGAGACCCCGGGGCTTTTCGGCTCATTACCTTGTAGAACACTGCATGTCCTGCTGGCAGCGGGAGCTACTCAAAGCTACTGCTCACATTTGTTCATTCAGGTCCCAAGAGTTGGTTAGCAACTTATCATTCCAGCTAGCTAGCGTTAGTCTTCTTCTTCTTTCGCTTCTTCGTCTTCTTCTGACATTGAGCGGCGGAAAGCGGGGTGCTGCAGCGCCACCTTCAGAGCTAATCCAGACTGGTCTGGTCTCAGATCAGACTCTTGTCCAGACAACTAAGATGCTCACAGACCATGAGGTGCTGGCTGCCTACAGGAGGAACAAAAATCTAAAAGACTATCTAGTTAAAGCTAAATTGAGACCTACAGTCAGAACTAAATCTAAGGACTTGGGGCAATTTTTTAAGCACAAACAGTGGATTTACAACGTTTTCTCAGACACAGTTTACTTAACCCGGACTAAAGGCACCGCCCGCACCTCCAACTGTGTGTATCTCATAACATGCAAAACGTGTCAAAAAATGTATGTGGGAGGGACCAAAAATACACTCCTGGTCAGATTCACACAACACAGATACAAAATCCTGAGGAGGAAGGAGACAAACACCCATTTGGTCCAACACTTTCTTATACATGGTTGGCAATCTGTTACAGCCACAGTCCTAGAGTCGAACCCAGACTGGACTGCCCAGCAGCGGAAGTGGGCAGAGAGACTCTGGATGATGAGGCTGGACACAGCACACCCGGGAGGGCTTAATGAGGCTAAGCCTCGGGCTGTTTCAAGCTCCTAACACTGTCTCCTACACCCGACCTCAGTTTAATCACTCCTGGCCTGAGCCCCCCATCCTCCTCCCGACCCCTGGCTATTACCCTAATTAGTGGGGGGTCTGAAGCCACTATTTTCTCTACCCCCTCTCCCATCTCCTGGCCCTGACCCTAACCAGAGGGAACTGATGTTCCCAAACCAACACCCCCCCCCCCCCACCCCCCACCCCATCAACTAACCCTGGCTCACCGGAATCCTGACCCTAAACCACAACCCAGAGGGCAGATTCGTCAGACTGTACCACTCTGAAAAACTAAATAAGTTGTGTCTTGTACCTACCTGTGAACCCCAAGGAAGAGTTCGTGGGGGGTGGACCATCAGATCCGTGGTGCCCAGAATGGACAGAGCCTCAAAGAGACCACCGCCTTCGGCGGCCGGTGGCCTCATTTTATTACGCACAAAAGAACACGCCACCCAGACAGTACAGCAGCCCAAAGTGGAGGAGAAACCGCCTGAAGGCTGCCGGTGGGAGGCCTCCACCAACCAGGATCCATACCCTTCTCCACACTCACCTCTGACCTCGCTCACCAGGGCCATAGAGACGGACATGAAGCTCCCACAGGACCCATCGGAGATGGGGGCAGCAGCTCTTCCACCCAGAACCGAGGGGGGAGCCCGGCCACGGCTGACCCAAAAGTCAACAAAAGAAGACCATTGGCAGCTACCGGAGGAGACCTCACTGGACAGGCTGAGAAGAGAGGAGATCGAGCACACCGAGACCCAGAGGAGAAACCAGGAAGAGAAGCAGACGAGTGACCCGGAGACCAGAGACCCGGCGGCAGGCCGGCCTGATCATCCAGGGAAACCATCCACATGTGTACCGACATCACACGCGGCCAAGAACAAGAAGATCTGGTCTCTGCATGTGGCAGAACAGAACCTCATTATGGGGGACTCTAATCTCAACAGAATAAATGCCATCCCCGTCCAGGGACTGCAAATTGACAGCTTCCCTGGAGCAGGATGGCAACACGTGAATGACATCCTTCAGAACGCCACAAAAGAGACCAGAGTACAAACATTAGCACAGCCAAAATTATTCACAAAGCACACCCCCGTAGCAAAAAGTGCAAGGGAGTGGGGAGGGTTAAGCACGGTGACTATATTTCCATTTTACTTGACTAACACTGACTTTCTGATCAACCATTTAGTGGAGAACATTTTAGTCGCTAAACCAAAGCATGTACTAAACTTAACAGAACATAAAATGTAGTCACTTATAAAGACATTTTGGGCATGTTGTAATAAATGAAATAAAAAATGTTACCTACTGACATGAAAATATGCCATAAGGACGGTTTTAATTAGATTTCCCCCTCTTCAACTCATGGTACTGTAAGAGGGTGCATGGAAGTTTGCCCACATATGCTTTCCAGTTCTGGATAGGCCTGATGACCTCATCCTCAAAGGTGCCTGTGGGGGCCCTCGGGGCATGTGGGGTAGATGGCCCTCAAGGGCCAGAGCAAGAGCACACCGGCACAGCAGGGTAGAAACCCCCCTCTCATTGCAGAGAACCAATACCACTTATTTATTGTTTAAAAATGCATAGGTTGTTGTTGTTGTTTCATTTAATGTTTTTTTTTTCTTGAAAAAAAGAAATAAATATTTGACTGTTCTCCAGGAGGCTGGTTTGGAAAATTCAGGAAGTTGGTTGGTGGCACATTTTCTGGATTTTAATTTAGTGCCTTTTGCCCATTACTGTTTGCTGTTTTGTGTGTGTGTGTGTGTGTGTGTGTGTGTGTGTGTGTGTGTGTAACAGCTTTAGTTTGCAGATCTTTTAGCCAGAATCATCTCCAGAACAGAATGAATTATGCCCAGAAACAGTTTGTTTCCTTTTTGCTGAAATGCACTCCATCATGGCACATTTAAAGATCTTAACCAGGCCTCCAAAGCTCCCAACAGCCCTCCTCATGAAATAATTGACCCATTTTCTGTTGTTGAACCCTCTTGGCTGCCCATATCTCCACACCTGCCATTCACTGATGGTGGGAAAGGCTTTTTTCATTTGAGGGACGTTCTCATGGAGACTATTCCACCAGGGAAACAAAACCAGTGAGGAGAACCAAAACATCTGGGGGATCATGTGTGGAGAACTCTGAGTAAAACCAAAAGGTCAACAGTACGGTTGTAGGATCGGTGGAAGAGCTGTCTCTGCACCTTAGCATGATTCAGGAGGTGTAGCATCACCTGCAAATACAGATCCTAAGACAGCTGAAGATTTTTTATATAGATGCCCCAATTGGTGGGCGTTAGGGTTAAACAGGTTAAAGGTGTTTAATCAATACATTTGCAGTGTTCTCTTGTCACGGCGTGTGGGCGAGGTGAGCGGAGGCAAGGATCCAAACGCGGGTGAAAAAGGCAGGCAGGCAGGCAGGAACGGTTCACAAAGGCTTTAATATAAAACACGCTGGACACAGAAACAATGAACCGACAAAACACACAGAACTGAGAGGGTTTAAATACATGAGGGCTGGGAGCTTGGTGATTGGAAAACGAGAGGCAGGTGGGAGCAATTAACAGGGACTGTCCACCTGGAGCTCCTGGAGACTGAAGATCTGGCTGAGTCGGACCAGCTCAGCTCGGAGACCGGCGAGCTCTGTTGGATGGGCTGCGGGCTCGGTCCTTTGGCCTGGAGACGAGGGAGCTGCTGACTGGACCGGAGGCGGGGCCGCTGGCTGGACAGAAACCTTCTCCCGGAGATACGAGGAGGATAGGGTGTCCAGCTGGAACTCCTGGAGGCTGATGAGTGGACGGAGCCGGCCAAGCTCCGCTTGGAGGTCGGCGAGCTCCGTCTGATGGGCTGTAGGCTTGGTCCCTCCGCCTGCAGATGAAGGAGGTGCTGATTGGACCGGAGATGGGGCCGCTGATCTGACTAGGGGCGGGTCCAGGCTGGCGTGCCGAGCCAGGGTAGCGGTGAGCCCGTGGTTCCGTCCTGGGACAGGGGGTGACGGTGGGGCTCGGCATCCTTCCCAACGTCGTGGGCCAACTCCGGGGGAGCACACAGCCAGTCTGGTGCCCACATAGCAGGAGCGGTCTAGCTGCGTCTCCCAGCCCAACCCCCCATCTAGCTCCGGGAAGGTGGAGAGGATCGCAGAGGCCGGGGTTCGGCGGCAGTGTCTGCGGCGAGGCGACGCCGGAGGAGGAGAAGCCGGCCGGTGGTTCGGGGTGAGCCATTGAAGCAGGTACTCCCAGGGGAGAATCTCCCCGCTGGATTCTTTAGGGGGTCGGTTCATTCTGTACCGGCGTGTGGGCGAGGTGAGCGGAAGCAAGGATCCAAAAGAGCGGAGGCAAGGATCCAAACACGGGTGAAAAAGGCAGGCAGGCAGGAACGGTTCACAAAGGCTTTAATATAAAACACGCTGGACATAGAAACAATGAACCGACAAAACACACAGAACTGAGAGGGTTTAAATACATGAGGGCTGGGAGCTTGGGTGATTGGAAAACGAGAGGCAGGTGGGAGCAATTAACAGAGACACACACATGACTGAACATAATGGGGAGACAGGACAGGGAGTGACATCTCTATTGGGAATGAATGTGTTGTAAGTCTGTCAGGGACATGGGTCCTGGCCTGCTCATATTCCCCTCTTTTTCTGTTAATTCTCTTAGTTGAGAGTCACCTGGCTGTAGTAAAAAGGCAGATTGGGGCTCCAACGGTAATTACCTCCATGGCTTATAAATGATGAATGATAAATGACCTGCACTTGTATATCGCCTCTCAGAGTAAGGACTACAAAGCGCTTTACACTACAGCACATTATTCACCCATTCACACACTGATGGTGATGAGCTACGATGTAGCCACAGCTGCCCTGGGGCGCACTGACAGAGGCGAGGCTGCTGAGCACAGGCGCCACCGGTCCCTCGGGCCAACACCAGTAGGCAAGGTGGGTTAAGTGTCTTGCCCAAGGACAGAACAGCAGAATTCTCTGTCCGTAGCCGGGATCGAACCTGCAACCTTCCAATTACTAGACAACTCGCTCAACCTGTTGAGCTACTGCTGCCCCAAGAAGTGATTGTTTGACTCCAGAATCCACGTGACCTAAAGTCTCGTGCATGGAACTCCACCAGAAATTACGTCACCCCACCACGATTTTAACATTTTCTGATTGATAAGTCATATATTTTCAAAGATGCGTTTGTGGTGAGATGGTGTTCCACCCTCCCCACCGTGTTCCAGGTAGTGCCCGTTAGGCAGATGGGTTCCTGACACTGTGTCTTTGTTCCTCTGCTCTGTGGACTGCTTACAGTGCTGCCGTGTTTTACCTGCGGGCAGATGGGCGCAGTTTGTCACAAGTCACCCCCTACCAGAGCCTTACTCCACCCTCATTTCCTGTTTGAAAAGTGTGCCACAAGAAGGTGTTGCCTGGCAGGCCAGGAGGGTGGAGTCGCTAACAAATACTTACACACACAGGCTCACAGAGACTGTGACATCATATGGTACCAGCTGACATCATAGGATACCTCTTAGCCAATAGCGATGGCAGATTTAAATTCAAATGCAGGTGCAGAGTTTTTACCTGAAGACGGTGCAACACTTACAGAATATTTAAATTTTAACTAAAATGCACTAAAGTGCTAAAATCTCGACTACATGTGTTTACAGCATGATTAGACACTCATTTATAAAGTTTATCAGCAAAAAAAGTTGATTTGGAGGTAACTTGTTTTTCAACCGTTGCAGCATCTGACAACGTTCTGAAGATCTCTGCTGATGCTAACACAATCTAAAGTCCAAAGTTGTCTGCTTCAGTCAGCTGTCCAGCCGGTTGATAAACAACCCTCCAGGTTTTGAGTGGGGAAAATCAGTTGGTGTTAAAGTGCATGTTTAACACACCAACCTACAGTTTTGGTGCAATCTCCTCCTTTCTAATTTTCCTTCTATTTCATAAGAAAACATCTCATACACACATGTGAAAACCTGTGTGTGTGTATGTGTGCGTGTGTGTATGTGTGCGCGGGCGTGTGTGTGTGTGAGAGAGAGAGAGAGAGAGAGAGAGAGAGAGAGAGAGAGAGAGAGAGAGAGAGAGAGAGAGAGAGAGAGAGAGAGAGAGAGAGAGAGAGAGAGAGAGAGAGAGAGAGAGAGAGAGAGAGAGAGAGAGAGAGAGAGAGAGAGAGAGAGAGAGAGAGAGAGAGAGAGAGAGAGAGAGAGAGAGAGAGATACCAGAGATTAAGGTCTCTGGTTTCCAAATGTGTAAGACGGTCAATCTGTCTGATTTGAAAATACTAGAACATTTTAAGTGATTGTGGTGAGTACCTTATTTGGTACATGGAAAACCAACCAGTGCATTCTTTAGAGCATCAGGAAAGTTTAAATATTTTCATTGTTTTTCAGATGCTGATGACCATCCTGGAGAACCAAGTACTGAGGCTATGAGCTGGACTCATGAAGCCAGGGGCATCCTTTTTAAAGTCTACAATTGGTTATTTTTCAGTTAGCTTTTTTGAAATGTTTAATTTTGTAATCAATGTTTTTGTTCTTTATAATTTCTATATTTAGGGATTTTAGTGTTATAATTTATTGCAAAAGTTAGAACTCTTGTCAAGTTCCTAATGTTGCTAATATGATGGTGTCATGAAAACAATAGCTTAATCCCAAAAGGTAATACCAGAATTGTTGCTGGGTGTTTATTTATTTATTTATTTTTTAAGTAAGTGAATTGAAACTAATTGATATACAGGTAATGACATGTTCCAGAAGGTGATGGGTAGTGGCTGGAAGGATCTCCTGAAACTTTCTTTCCTACAGCAGACCCAAAGAAGACTTATATAACACTCTGCTGTGAACCTCCCAGTGTTCTGTAGAGGATGTAATCATTATGTTCTTTTCACTTCGTTTCAGTTTATTTGTATGGTGTCATGACAAGAGTCGTCTCAAGACACTTCACACAGTACACATTTCAATACAGGTCAGGTAATTCAGCCAATCAGTAAAACGTTTCCTATATAAGGAACCCAGCAGGTTGCATCGAGTCTCTGACTGGTGTCAGAGTCTTTACAGCAATCCTCATACTAAGCAAGCATGCAGCCACAGTGGAGAGGAAAACTCCCTTTTAACGGGAAGAAACCTCCAAAGGATCCTGGATCAGTATAAGCAGCCATCCACCACGACTCACTGGGGATGGAGAAGACAGAGCACACACATGCACCTGCAGTCTGAGTGCGGAGTGCTCTGTTAGGAACGTATTGTAGCAGTTACTAGAGTGGGTTTACTTCCTGTTACCCAGGAGTGCTGAGTGGCATATTTAAGTTGGTGAACCACGAGTGAGAAGGGGGTGTCTGTTCATGATCTGGCTCTGACCATGGCTAATAAAGGGAGTTCTACTGTTCGATACTGCTGCCATTACTGACTCCTGAGAATTTAATTGTCACACTGGTGTCAGAAGTGGGATGATAAGATGACTTCAGTGAGAGAAATTGAACAGTTTCTGGCTGACCTGGGTAACAGGAAGTAAACCCACTCTGCTACAGCATGGAACAATCAGATCACTGATGTATGGTGGAGATTGATTATTAAGAGCTTTATATGTGAGAAGAAGGATCTCAAAATCTATTCTGAATTTAACAGGTAGCCAATGTAGGGAAGCTAAGACAGGAGAGATATGATCTCTCTTTTTAATTCTCATCAGAACTCTAGCTGCAGCATTTTGGACAAGCTGAAGACTTTTAACTACATTCTGTGGACTTCCTGAGAGTAATGAATTACAGTAATCCAGTCTTGATGTAATAAAAACTAGTTTTTCAGCATCACTCCTGGAAAGGATGCTTCTAATCTTAGCAATATTCCGAAGGTGGAAAAAGGAAATCCTACAAACCTGTTTAACCTGGGATTTGAATGACATGTCCTGGTCAAAGATAACACCAAGGTTCCTTACTTTGTTCTCGGAGATTAATGTAATGCCATTCAGGTCAGGTGATTGGCTAAGCAATTTCCTTTTCTGGATTTCAGGTCCAAAGATGAGAATGTCCGTCTTGATTTAAAAGCAAAAAGTTTAGAGTCATCCAATTTTTAATGTCTTCAAGACAAGCCTGTAATCTACCTAACCGATTAGGTTCATCAGGGTTAATGGATAAATATAACTGAGTATCGTCAGCATAACAGTGAAAGTTTATCCCATGCTGTCTAATGATTTTACCAATTGGGAGCATATATATAGTAAAAAGAATTGGTCCAAGCACTGAACCCTGTGGTACTCCACAAGTAACCCTGGAGTATGAAGACGATTTGTCATGTACGTTTACAAAATGAAATCTATCAGACAGGTAGGATTTAAACCAGTCTATCGCTGTTCCTTTGATCCCTACAACATGTTCAAGTCTTTCTACAAGAACATTGTGATCTACTGTATCAAAAGCAGCACTGAGATCTAACAGGACTAGAACAGACACAAGATTCTTATCTGAGGCCATAAGAATATCATTTGTAACTCTCACTAATGCAGTTTCAGTGCTGTGATACTCTCTAAAACCAGACTGAAATTCCTCAAACAGATCATAGTGTTTAAATGCTCACATACTTGGATGGCCACTATTTTCTCCAGGACTTTGGATAAAAATGGAAGGTTAGATATTGTTCTATAATTCATTGGGTCATCTGGATCCAGAGAAGGCTTCTTAAGTGAAGGTTTGATTACAGCAACCTTAAAATCCTGTGGTACATATCCATTTACTAAGGATAGATTGATTATATCTAGAATGGGGGCAGTAACCAAACGAAATTCATCTTTAAATAATTTGGTTGGGATTGGATCTAAAATGCAAGTTGAAGGTTTAGATGAAGCTAATATTTTTGATAACTCGGAAAGCTCAACTGGATCAAAAAGGTTCAAGCACAGATGAGGTTCTACAGTTACCTCTGATGCTGCCTCACTTACTGAGGAAGAAGAAACCAGGTTCTACAGTTTTTACAGTAGGGCGGGCCACTCTGATCCTCAAAGGCTGCTATCCTGCATGTTATAGGTGTTTCCTTCTTCCAACACACTTTATTCAATGGTTGTTTCACCTGTTCAGCATGTCATCAAATTATGAAGAAGCCTTAAAATAACCTGCTGATTAAACTAATGTGTTAAAGCAGGGAAACACGCTGGGTAAGAAGCCCTCTAGGACCAGGATTGCCCACCCCTGGATAATCAGTTTGTTCCAATTTAACTAAGCTACATTAGAAAAATTCTGGAATACTTTAAAATACTTTTCAAAACAAAGGATGGAGGGATGTTACTACTGTTTACCATCAGTGAGTGTGGGGTTGCTGTGTCTCCTGTGAGCTAATGCTGCAGCAACAACAATTTTAATCTGACAAAGGCCAGCAAAAAGCTCCAGAGTTGTTTAAAGTGTTTGCAGTAACAACATTTTACCACAGGATGTCAGTTTTACTTCATTTCTACGTAATGCACTTTTAAAGTTTTATACAAGTGGGCTGTCAGAGCCCAAGTCCCCAAACCAGCCTCTTCCATGTAGCCGGTCTTCACCTTGGACCACAACTCCCAGCATGCTCCTCACAGGGATTCCCTCCACGTCACATCTACGTCACTAACCACGACTATATACGGAAGTCACTTCCCCAGCTCACCACTCAGTCATCGTTTCTTCTAATCTGTAATCAGAGTATTCTACCAACCTACCCGACAAGCTGTCTACTCACAGTAAGCTCTATTTCTTACCTCTGGAAAACCCAGCATCTCCGTGTCGCCTCATTGACGCTCGGGGAATTCCTAGATAAAACCGCGAGCTGGTGTTTCGCAGACGCTAGCACTTCCACGTCGGTAAAGCCATGCTCGCCACAGCTCAACTCCCTTATCCAGCCGACCAGTCTGACAGGATGACTGAGTCCATTAACCCAGCAGAGTTTGAGCGTATGATGAATGAGGTTGTTCAGCTCCATGCTTTGGTCAATCGGCTCAACACCAACGTGAACTCCCTAACCGACCTCACCCTTCAATTATCTACGTCCCTCAATGCACTCCAGCAGCAAGCCCTCGCTCCGCCTAAGGAGGAGCCACAATTCAGCCATCCGGAGAGGTGGAATGGGGAGGTTGGGAGCCCAGATGGTCTGCTCGCCTCCCTCGACATGCAATTTGAGTGCCAACCAGGACGCTTCCCCACTGCCCACTCTCGGGTGGCACACCTCACCTCACTTCTTTCTGGACCCGCTCAGGAGTGGGCCGCTGCTCTTTATAATTCTAAATCCCCTGCCTGCAACAACTATGCTGCCTTTGTGGCCGCCCTCAAGAAGACCTTCGTTCCACCCAGTAGTGAAGTGGGGGCTGAGGCACGTCTCCTAAAACTCCGCCAACGGGAACGCTCAGTGTGCGCCTATGCGTCAGAGTTTGGCACCATCGCTGCCAAACTTCAATGGGATGACTCTGCCTTTCGGGCTGTTTTCTTAGAGGGGTTGGCACCCTACATCCGAGAAGAGATGATGGGAAGAGAACTGCCCCAGACCCTGGGTGAAGTTGCCGACCTGGCGCTGTGCATTGACCAGCGGGTTCTGGTTCGGCCCAGGTCCTACGCTCACTCACTCAGGACTCCTGGACCTCTGCCTTGCTCACCAACGCCAGCCCCCGGACCCACCTCAACTGAGGAGCCAATGCAGCTAGGCCACCTTTCCCCGGTAGAGAGACAGCGATGGTGGCGCGAGTGTCTCTGTGCCTATTGTAGCTCTCCCGAATACCGCCACATGGACTGCTCATTACGGCCGGGAAATGGAGGCACCCACTGAGTATCGGGGTAGCTCAGCCCAGGTCACCCTCTGCCCCTGTCTCTTCCCACCGACTCCTCCTTCCTGTGACCCTCCTTCATGGTGAGACCTCACATCAGATGCAGGCTCTGGTGGACTCGGGGGCCGCCGACAACTTCATGGATGTGGATCTGGCTAAACGCCTATGGATCCCCCTGACCCCCCTGGAACGGGTTGTTCCGGTGACCTCGGTGGACGGCAGACCTCTCTAGCCCTATCCTGTCCAAGACCGAACCCAGTCACTCCAGATGATCACCCAAGGCCACCAGGAGACCCTCCATTTCCTGATAATCTCCGCTCCCTCCTCTCCTCTAATCCTGGGGTTCCCCTGGCTCCATCTCCACGACCCCCAGATTTCCTGGTCCCAGAACTGCCTGTTAGGCTGGGGGACCCAGTGCCAGGCCCACCTCTCTTCTCCTCCACCCATGGCAGACCGCCCGGCTGGTGGTCTCGGACCTTCACCGCCCAATCTGCCATTGCCCTATCAAGACCTTGCCGCAGTCTTCAACAAGTGGCGTGCCATCACACAGCCGCCTCACCGCCCATATGACATGGAAATCAAGCTGCCCCCCCGAGGGCGCCTTTTCTCTCTCTCTCCCTCCAAATCCAAAGCTATGGATGAATACATCAACCAGGCCAGGGTTTCATCCGACCCTCCTCATCCCCGGGTGCTGCAGGCTTCTTCTTTGTGAAGAAGAAGGAAGGCGACCTTCGTCCCTGTATAGATTACTGGGGTTTTAACAAAATCACTATCCGGGACCGTCATCCCCTGCCACTCCTCACGACTGCTCTGGACTCCATCTCCCATGCGCAGATCTTCACTAAACTGGACCTCCGGAGCACCTACAATCTGGTCCGCATCAAAGCAGGGGATGAACGGAAGACCGCATTCATCACACCCACCGGTCATTGGGAGTACCAATGTCCGGTGGTGCAACAGCCCCGTCGTCTTCCAACGCCTCATTAATGATGTCCTCCGCGACATGCTGGGCCGGTGGGTGTTTGCCTACCTGGACGACATCCTCATTTATTCCAAGTCCGAGGCCGAACACCTCCACCATGTTCGTGCCATCCTGACCCGGCTCCTGAACAATAACCTGTTCTGTAAGCCCGAGAAATGCTCTTTCCACCAGCGGACCATCTCATTCATGGGCTTCATGATTTCGGATAAAAGCAAAACCATGGACCCTTAAAAGGTCCAGGCGGTCGCTGACTGGCCCCTTCCGACGAGCCTGAAACAACTGCAGAGTTTTCTGGGTTTCTGCAACTTTTACAGCCATTTTATAAAGAACTTCAGCACATTGTGGCACCTCTCACCTCACTCATCCGACCAAGCCCACCTGGCCAACCGTTTCGTCTAACTCCAGATGCCATTCGGGCCTTCCGCCATCTGGTCACCCGGTTCACGTCTGCCCCCGTCCTCCGCCATCCAGATACCACTATACCCTTTGTGGTAGAGGGCGATGCCTCGGACGTCGGCGCCGGTGCCATCCTGTCCCAAGGCGGGCCCGACGACAGACTCCATCCCTGCGCCTACTTCTCCAGGAAGTTTTCCACCACTGAGCAGAAGTATGGCGTGGGTGATCGCGAACTGCTGGCCATAAAATGGGCGCTGGAAGAATGGAGACAGTGGCTTCTGGGCGCTACCGAGCCGTTCACGATTTGGACGGACCATCAGAACCTGACTCACATTCGCTCCGCCAAGCAGCTTAATCCTCGCCAGGCCCGCTGGGCCGTCTTCTTCGAGCCCTATGAGTTCCATCTCGCCTACCACCCCGGAACCAAGAATCAGAAGGCGGATGCCCTCTCCCGTCAGTTCTCACACTCCACACCCACGTCTGAGCCTGCACCGATTCTACCCGATCACCGATTCCTGGCCCCCCTGAGGTGGCCATTGGAGGAGACTATTCAGCACGCCCTCCGGGACGACCCCGCACCTCCAGAGACTCCCACTAATTGTCTCTATGTCCCCACATCCTGCAAGGCACTTTCCTGGGCCCACTTGTCACGCATTTCAGGCCATGCGGGGTTCTCTTGGACTCTTAAATTCCTCCAGCGGGCTCTCTGGTGGCCACACATGGCTAAGGATGTTAAGGAATACACTAGCACCTGTGACATCTGTGCTTGCTCAAAGACACCAAGCCAGGCCCGTTGGAGTTCTCAGACCACTCCCGGTGCCCAGCCGTCCCTTGTCCCACGTGGGCCTGGATTTTGTCACGGAACTCCCGCCAGTCAGCAACCTCAATACGGTCCTCATGGTCAGAGACCGTTTCTCAAAAGCGGTCCACTTCACCGCCCTTCTGGGTCTCCCTTCGGCCCGATGCATTGCGTAACTGTTCCTGGAGAACGTGGTGCGCCTCCACGGCTTCCCTGTCGATATGGTCTCCGGCCGGGGTCCCCAGTTTACAGCCCGTTTCTGGAAAGCCTTTTGCAGCCTAATGGGAGCATCGGTCAGCTTATCCTCACGCTATCACCCGCAGACCAATGGCCAGATGGAGCGGGTTAACCAACAGCTGGGTCGGTACCTCCAGTTTTTTGTCTCGGCTCAACCCTCGCAGTGGCCTACAAACCTCCTTTGGGCAGAGTTGTCCCACAATCTACACACCTCCTTGACCACTCACATGTCCCCTTTCAAGGTCTGCTATGGCTACCAGCCCCCTGTCTTGGCCCACCAAGAGCCCGAAGTTGCTGTTCCTGCCGCGCAATCCTTAGTGAGGTGCTGCAAGAACGCCTGGATCAAGGCACGAGCTTCCATCACCCGGGCTAATGCCCGTTACGCTCACCAACATCTCCGCCGACACCGTCCTGGTCCCTCCTATGTTCCTGGGGATAAGGTCTGGGTGTCCACCGCGGGCCTCTGCCTCCGTGCCGGATCGAAGAAGCTCGCTCCCCGGTTTCTCGGGCCTTACACTGTACAGAAGGTCATCAACCCAGTCTCGTACCAGCTGCGGTTGCCGGCGACTCTCCGCATTCATCCCACCTTCCACACCTCCCTGCTTAAGCCCTTTGTGGAATCTTCCCTCTTACTGCCTCTGGCTCCGGCAACTCCGCCTGCCCACTTCCTCGACGGTGAGCCCATCTACACCATCCAACACGTCCTGGACGCTTGTCGCAGAGGTCGAGGATGGCAATACCTCGTCGACTGGGCGGACTACGGCCCAGAGGAGCGCTCCTGGGAACTGGCCCGCTCCATCCTGGACCCTTCCCTTATCTCAGACTTCTGGGACCGCCGGGGCCGCCCTGGGACTTTAGGAGCCGTCCCTGGACCGGGGGGTCCTGTCAGAGCCCAAGTCCCCAAACCAGCCTCTTTCATCAAGCCAGTCTCCACCCTGGACCACAACTCCCAGCATGCTCCTTGTGGGGATTCCTCCACGTCTCACCTACACCACCAACCGCGACTATATACGGAAGTCGCCTCCCCAGCTCACCACTCAGTCATCGTTTCTTCTAATCCGCAATCAGAGTATTCTACCAACCTACCCGACGAACTGTCTACTCACAGTAAGCTCTGTTTCTTACCTCTGGAAAACCCAGCATCTCCGTGTCGCCTCATTGACGCTCGGACGCTCGGGGAATTCCTAGATCAAACCGCGAGCCGGTGTTTCGCCGACGCTAGCACTTCCGCGTCGGTAAAGTCACGCTCGCCCCAGCTCAACTCCCTTATCCAGCCGACCAGTCTGACATGGGCATTTATGAATAGACCATCCCACAATAATCCTCAAATTAAGGTATGATCACAGAAAGAATAAGATTGTAATGCAAGTTAACACTCATATATTTCTTTAATTTTTAAGAGTTTGTGCACAAAAAATGTTGAGACAAAACTTCCTATAAAAATATTATATAATATTTTGTACATCCCAATTTTTCTTTACATAAATGTCATCCTCAGCTTCAGCTTTCACAAATATAATAAAATATGTGTGTTTTTGGGATTCAACCTCTATTAGAAAACTGCATGTCATGTGCAGTTTCACTTTAAAAAAAAACAACAACATTAACAAACTTAAAAACAAGCAACAAGTGAACAAATTAAGTGTACAATAGAATAGAATACATGTAAGTGAACAATCAGTGATTAATTATAAGAATTCATGCAAAAATGCACATACAGTATATCAAATGTTTGGAGAGCCTTTTTGTTAGAAGGGTGTGATATTCATTTTATGTGTAGATTTACATCTTTACAAAAACGAGTTAAATATGTCTTATGATCAAGTTCAGACCTGTGCAATTGGCCTCAAGGGTGGTTTTACAGAGCCCCATTGAGTTTGTAATGATGGCTCTCAGATTCCAGATCATAAACACCGAACAACAGAAATATAAAAGATAGATCAAGGAAGCGATAAAAATAAGGAGATGTGGACATAAAACCATGAACAGAGACAATGGAGTATTCATGTTGGATTACGCATGGGACAGTGTCATCAGCAGGGAGGACGCGGGTGGTAGAGGGCCACACTGACCGCTGCTGGCCGCGAAGAAAAGGAAGTGGATCCACCAACACCGGTGATTTTTGATGATGGCTAGAGCTGAAACATGTCAGGTAAAAAAACTATTTTTACTAAACTGTGTAAAAAAAAAGAACAAGAAAATAGACAAGGACAAACACAGAATTAACATACAAAAGAGATTCGTTGACACGTGAGTGCAGTGTTGAGCCATAGGCTTTCTTATGATCAATCCAGGCCATGCGCAGGTTGGTGTGTCAGACTTTGTGGTCTTGGACGACTGTTCGGTCTATCAGCAGCTGGTGTTTGGCTCCTCTGGTATCTCTGTCAATGCCCTTCTTTGCCGTGATCATGTATCGATCCATGTGCCCACTTATCTTAGGCCCAATCCCAGTACTCGCACTTGCACCCTTGCGCCCTTCATTTGCGCGTTCCCGGCTAGGGGTGCGAGTGCGTAGGGTGTCCCGATTCTCAAGTGCAGAAGTTGGCCATGCCCCCATTGCACCGTTATTCTGCACTTCACCAAAGTCTGCAGCGATGCGCACCTCGGGCAAGGGAATTACCCACAAGTCATTGCTGCAGTAGAAAAGGCTCAAGTTCCTTTTCTGAAAAAATGTATTTTCTAATGAAAGTAGTTAATTTTAGGACGATTAGTTGATGCTCTAAACCTTTCAGACAAAGCAGCAAAAAAGTTGAATTTATTTCAAACAACTGTTTGGCTGTTTGTTTAAAAATTGTTAGTAAAAGTTTGTGAAAAAAAGTTTCACAGCGACCAGCATCCTCGCATGCGTTGCGATCGATGACGCAATGCTCCCGGTCTCAATTCTACAATTATTTGCACACTTGTGCTCTACGCACTCAAAGCCTTACAGGGCACTTTCTCCAAGTGCACTTTGCTGAAGTGCGCTGGGCGTAGAGCAAATGTTGAGATTGGGCCTAAGTCGCAATGATGCCTGACATGAGCTTCCATGTTGTGGAGAGACAGGTTATTGGCCGATAGTTGGATGGGGCCGTTCCCTAGGAAGAGTCCTTCAGGATCGGGTGTCCTTCAGTTAGCCATTCAGGGTGAGTCCCATCCTTTAGCAGCTGCAGTGAGCCAGTAGGTGTGGATCATGTCAGATCCCGTGCTGTCCAGATTTTCACACCTGAGACTCTTTCTTGGATGTCTGCCACAGTGATGGATTCTGGGTTCTGCTCAGGGAGGTTGCTGTGGTCTTCTTTTAGAGAGGCTAGCCACTTTGCATTGCTGTTGTGTGATGCCTCCTTCTCCCAAATGCCCTTCCAGTATTATTCAGTTTCCAGCCTTGGTGGGTCTGCTCTGCTATTACCCTGCCACTGAGAGTACACTTTAGCTGGTTGGGTCAAGAAGAGCCGGTTTATTAGTCTGGCTTCGTGTATGTTTTTAGGGGGCTGGCAAAGGCTTGGAGCCTTTGTTTGGCAGTTTCCAGTGCTTCAGGTATGGGTATTTGGCTGTAGCTCTTGGGTCCTTGTACTCTCATTGTGCCTTTCTGGAGCTCTGACAGTTGGCTCGCTTCTCTCTGTGCCGCTTTGATTGTGGCCTTCAACCTTCTTTTCCATGGATATTATGCATGTATAGCTACCACACCTAAAACAAAAACAAAACCCGATCAGATGGTGTTCATACATTCTACAGGAATCACAGCAAGTATAATTTGTACTTTTCTTTTTACAATTTCTCCAAATTTAGAATCCCTGGGTCCTGAAGTATGTTGCATTTACTAAGTACACACACACACACACACACACACACACACACACACACACACACACACACACACACACACACACACACACACACACACACACACACACACACACACACACACACACACTCACTCACTGAGGTTTGTTCCTCAGCAACTGCACTGTTACTAAGAGAGTGATTGCAAAGAGGCAGTGTTTCCATGGCAACATTATAGGCTGAGTCATCGTCACTGCAGTGTAGGATCTCATCCGAGCTGGAAAGTCAGAGTCTTAGAAAATATTCATAATTACATAATTATGAACGGAATGTTCTGCAGGGCTTCGAATGGGAATGCTTTATTAAGCAATTCAAGATTTGTTTAAATTACCTTGTACTTTAAATGTCTGTGTGTGGATTTAGTAAATAAAGCAGAAATCATTCATGTTATTTTGTTGGCCTCACCTCACTGTTTTCACTCGCTTCAAACTGGCATCTGTGTTTGGAAGTGTGTGATAACTGCCAGCCATTTCTGTAGTTCTTCTGTTTTTAGAGAGTAGCAGAGAGAAGGAGAGATAAATGAAGGGCTGTCTTTACCCCCCCCCCCCCCCCCCCACACACACACACAGACAGGCAGGCATGCACGCACGTTCATGCACACACACACCACACACACGCATACATGCACACACACACACAAACACAGACACACCAGCTGCATAGGAATGAAGTCCCTCCCCCTGTCTCCATTAAAGGGAATGTTCCTGTTTCTACGCTCCTTGAATTAATAATGCAGTAGTATGTGCACCGTGATGCACTTTCAGGGCTTTATTACACTCGTCATTTCTAATTCTGTGTCTCCTCTGTTCCTGTATTTACAATCGAAATAGATTAATCTACTTTCAGTTTCTGCATGTTTCTCTCTCTCTCTCTCTCTCTCTCTCTCTCTCTCTCTCTCTCTCTCTCTCTCTCTCTCTCTCTCTCTCTCTCTCTCTCTGTGTGTGTGTGTGTGTGTGTGTGTGTGTGTGTGTGTGTGTGTGTGTGTGTGTGTGTGTGTGCGTAAAACACATTGTACATTGTGATCCAATGTGCTGTCTACAGATGCTTTGTGTGCATCAGTGTGGGTGTATGTCTTTGCACCAAAGGGGGTGGGAGGTTGAACAGGCGGTTGGTTTCTATAAATAGAACGCTCTCCAGTTTCCTGCCTGTTTGGACTGAGAGACTGACACAGGGACAGAAAGAAAGAAAGAAAGAAAGAAAGAAAGAAAGAAAGAAAGAAAGAAAGAAAGAAAGAAAGAAAGAAAGAAAGAAAGACAGAAAACGTTGAATCTTCTAATCAAACAGGATGAGAGGCAGAAATTTGCATCAGAAGCTCATCCTTAAAGGGAAGTTGGGGACAAGATGATGCCTGTGGAAGGTGATGAGTTTGTTTATGATCTCTGGATCTGTAATGATCCCGTTCATAAAATCCATTCAGAATATTTAATTTACCAAAGAGTTTAAGACCTCAGTGTAGTTGGTGTTCTCCTTCAGGGGCACACGAATTGCAGCTAATATTTTAATCACTGCATTTTATCTCCAACATTTATTATCAATACACCATTCAAAGATCCACCTTTCCTTTCCAACAAGGCTGTACCATTGTATCTGTTTGGACTCTGACTGGAGACTTGGACCAGGTTCTAGCACCTTCCCTTAGCGGGGCAAAAGGTATTTAGACAGCAATCTGTGCAAGTTTTACCACTTAATAAGATAAGAGAGGCCTACAGGCCTACTGTACAGCACTACACTACAGCGTAGTGCAGTATCGCCATGCATATCAACAATTCTGGATCATCATTTACATTTTTCTTGTAATACATAATTAAATAATGTTGTGTGTTCTGCAACCACTAGGTGTTGGTGTAGGGTCCTGTAAATGAGTATTATGAAGTAAGCTGCCTATTCTTTTAAGGCTGAGTATGCAATAAGACATAATAAATAAATAATAATCACTGGATATGTGGATTATTTATCCATCCTCCTTTCAGGAAAACCAATGACTACCAGAGTTAATCTCTGTGTTTTAGTTCCATCAACCAGCTAGCATGTCTAAACATGTCCAGCGTTACTAAAAAAAGTCCATGTTGAAAATGGAATTTTAATATTTCCTGAGATCAAATCCAATTTTCCTCCTCTGTCCGCCATTGTAGGTATAAAATACATTAAGCAATGTATGAATCCTCGCCGAGCAAAGCTAGGTGAAGATAGCTTAGCTATGACGTACAGTGAGCCACCTGGAAGGCTCAGGGAGGTGAATCTGAAAGCTGATTGGTTAAAGAAATCTAAGCCCACGTCACTTCCGGACCATGGGTCCCAAGAAATAAGAAAAACAATTGAATGCAATTCAATGTACAAGTGAAACCCATTTTGTTAACCTGTTTGATTTGTGCCGAGGATTTCACACGATGTCTGTGAATCTTAGAGACATTATGTGATGCAAGGAAAGCACGGTGAACGTTATTTTAGGTTTTGTGTGAAAAGACGTGTAGAACTACAAGTGTTCGTCTCACCAAATCACCAAATCAGACACAGAGAAGGGGAGAGGATTAGTTTAGAGAGCTTCGAATCCTTCTTCTGGACAAAAGGAGCATTAGACGTAGAGAGATATCTGACCATGTGGCAAGCAGCAGCTGCTGGGAGAGGAGATTGTGCGGTGATGTCGTATATGCGACGTCTGTATTGTAGTCGTAGTATTTATACATTTTTTCAGACATAGTTAAAACTCTCACATCCCTGTAGATGATACAGGGTGTAAGGCAGAGGGGATTAGAAAACAGCTTTGATAGCACCATTCACTTGCATTCATTTCTTCTCTGCTGCAGACCAGAAGGGGAGGAGACCAGTATGGATAAGGAAGACTTGCTCTACCGATTCTGAAGGCCTAGGGCAAATTAGACTCTCCCTAGCAACAACAGAGGCTGAAGTCTGATTGGACAAAACACAAAATATTCTTAGACATGTGGAACACAGCCAAGAGAAGTGTTCCCAAAACGACTAAATAAAAAATATTTGTAGGCAGAAGTTAATTAATCTTATTTTTTCATCTCCACTGTTTGTTTCTGTGGGCTCTAGGTGTAGCAGGAGGGAAAGGTGAGCGGCAGTGACGTGGCATGAAAGTTGTCAGTCCTCTGAGTGTGGAATTTGCCCTGACAGCACCACATATGTGGATAGAATGATATGCCTGTTGTTAGGTGTGCTGGTGCACGGCTGGCAGCAGTCTCCGCCTCTAAAAGAGCTATCTTACGGATGCGCTGTGGATCAGAGAATGTGCCAACAAGTACTTTGAAGACTTACAAATGAACGCAGTGTGATATAATGCCTAAAAGCAACGTATTTTCATTCAGATTCTCATTTTTATTCTCAGTTCAAGGGCAGGGGTGGTGGCCCACTTTTGGCTTCCCGTGTGTGTATGTGTGCGCGTGTGTGTCTACAAGTCTGTAAATGTGTCTTACAACCTTCTCAGTGGCCTATGGTGTTCGTCCTGGGAGTGGGAGGTCAGGGTTCAAATCCCGATAACGTCACACCAAAGACATTAAAAGCGGGATCAATGCCTCCCTGCTTGACACTCAGCTTTAAAGTCCCATGGTCATCGTCACACACTGGTGAAATTCATCTCTGCTTCTCACCCATCCCTGTGGGGAGCGGTGAGCTGCAGCTGTGGCTGCGCTCAGGTACTGTTTGGCGGTTTAAACCCCAATCCAACCCCTTAAAGCTGAGTGTCAAGCAGGAAGGCAATGGGTCACATTTTTTAAGTCTTCGTCATGACCCGACCGACAGGAGTTAAGTGCTCGCCCCGTAATCGGAAGGTTGCAGGTTCAAGCCCCGCTCAGTCTGTCGCTGTCGTTGTGCCCTTGGGCAAGACACTTAACCCACGTTGCCTGCTGGTGGTGGTCGGAGGGACCGGTGGCGCCAGTGCTCGGCAGCCTCTGTCAGTGCCCCCCAGAGCAGCTGTGGCTACATCGTAGCTCATCCCCACCAGTGTGTGAATGTGTGTGTGAATGGGTGAATGACTGATTGTGTTGTAAAGCGCCTTGAGGGGTTTCAGGACTCTAGAAGGCGCCATATCAAATACAGGCCATTTACCGACCGGGATTTGAACTCGATCTCTCAGTCCCAGGGCGGACGCTCTACCACTAGGCCACTGAAATGGGATGCAAGGGGTTGAATTGGGGGTTAAACCTGTTTCTGTGCTGTGTCTGCAGCTCACCACTCCCCACCGGAATGGGTCAAATGTGGAGAGGAATTTCGCCAGTGTGTGATGACTAGGGATGGGTACCGAATTCGGTACTTTTTAAGGTACCGACCGAATTCCACAGTACCGACCGAGCACCAATTCACATCATTTCAAATGGTGCCTCGTTTCGGTACCCGTCCTTCATAACGAGAACTTGCCAAGACAGCTGTGCATGCGCAAGAGCGTTATGTCGTCGCTCGCTGCGAGCCAGTTGTAAACAGAGCAGCATGGCAGAAAGAACGCACGCTAAAACTTGGGTCCACTTCACTAAATGTGATGGGTAAATGGGTGATGATGAAACCAGCGACAACGATCTAAGTGAGACATCCTCATCTTAATCTGCTCCGGTAGGTAAATATGATTGGCTTGATATGTTAACTTCCGTTTCGCTAATGGTGCGTTCGCTTTCTCCTCGGAACTCCAAATTCCCGACTAGAAGAACATGAACGCGCTCTAAAGTTTGGCTTCACTTTACTAAATGTGACGGGTGATTGGGTGAAGATGAAACCAGTGACAATGATCTAAGTGTGAGGCATCATCGTTTTAATCTGCTCCAGCAGCTAAATAAACTGTTTAAGATGACATTAGCTTGGTATATTAGCTTCCATTGCCACCATTGTTATCATCTAATGGTGCGTTCGCTTTCTCCTCGGAAATTCTAACTTCCCAGTAGGAAAAATCAAAGAAAAAGGACGGCAAAAGGAATGAAGATACACAGTAAATTTAGTTCACAGTAAAGATGTTTGCTTCAGTTTAATTATCAGCTTATAAAACTACAAGAACGATGTTAAAATACAAACAGTTGAATGTTATTTATCGTGATATTTATCAAATATTGTTATATATTTAGAAAAATATATATTTAATTATAAAAGAGAATTAAAATAATAAACACTCAAAAGTATCGAAAATTGGTACTGTTAAGTACCGGTATCGATTCCTAGGTACCGGGAATTAGTACCGAATTGATTCAAATGTCAAAGTTACCCATCCCTAGTGATGACTATGTGACTTTAACTTTCACCTTAAATTCACCATGTCACCCCCTCACTGGCTGAAACACAAGTTTCTTGTCTGTGCTCTCACACCAGGGTCAGAGTTTGCTTAAAGTTGCCACATTTTGCCACCAGGTGTTTCTTTATGCATCACAAAGTTCGTGTAGAAAATGATTCATGCAGTTTTTAGACCAGGCTTCATAAATGAGTCCCCAGGTCGTTTATCATTTGTACAGTAACTGAATGGCCCGTTCACCCCACACTCTGAGGACGGACGTGTGTCCCAGTCCAGGTAGGATGCTTGAGAGGACCAATCTTACCTAGTCCGCATAATTTGGGTCCTTCCTAGACCACTAAGGGCGCCACAGTTGAGACATTGGTGTTTCCTTTCTGGGCGGCAGATGGAACATCCTACAGGGTGATCTCAGGTGTGTTTGGAGTATCTCGTTCTGCTGTCCATCAAGTCACAGAGGAGGTGGTGGCCATTCTCCACCAGGTCATACACCTCCCTAAAACTCCTGAGGATCTGGAGGTTGTGTCTTGTGAGTTTGCTGGGAGGGAACACCACAGAGCATTCCCAGAAGGCAGTTGGTGCAATCAACGGCTTCTACGTCTGGATCAAGCCTCCCAGCAGTCCTATTGGTCAGTGCTACAGAAACAGAAAACTGCTTCCATCCATCTTCCTGCAGGCAGATTGTGACCACCAGGGCCACTTCATCAACACCTACATGGGCTCTGCCAGGGGCTACCTCAGTACTGGTGACATCATCACCCTGGAGGATTAGGCTAAAGCAGATGATGCAGAAAATAGGGGACAGGCTGGTGTGGAGGCAATCAGCAGTGACAGCCATTGATTGAGCCAGCCCAAAAACCCCGTTGATGGAGTGGACGGTGGCAGGAAGCATCCTAAAGCACTCTGCAGACCACCCTTTACGATGCTTCACCACAACAAGTCCAGCCACGGGTCTCAGTTCCAACACTCCATCCATGTCTGGGATCCATGTTCAGCACATCCAGCAACATTCCCAAAGACTTTCTGCCCATTTGATTTGAATAAACCAGGGGTAGACGGTCCCTCCACCAAGCATGTTTTAGATTTTTCTCTTCTTCAACACAGTTGATTCGGCAGTTCAGCAGCTCATCAAGCTCCGCAGAAGCTATTATTCACCCGCTGATTAAAATCTGTGTGCTGAAGCAGGGAGATCACTAAAACCTGCTGGATACCGGCCCTCGAGGTGGTCTACCTCTGAAATAAACAGTCCAGGAAAAAGTCACTCAAATGAATCCAGCACAAAGTGTAAATAACTGTCACGATTTTTATTGTATTTGTTTTAATCTTTAAATAATTTCGCATCTTATAAATAGATTTTTCCCCATATTATCGTCCCTTCTGTTCATGTTCTATGGGTTTAAAAATGACAGCAAACGATAAAACTGGCAATATGTAACCAGTTAATATGTGTTGTAATAAATGTATTAAAATAACAACATTAACATGAAGTAATTCATTCAAAAAAATAACCCAAATAACTTCAACAAGAACAAATAAATCAAAGTTACAACTAAATAATTTCTCTCTGTCGGTCTTTTCTCTGGCCTCCCCTCTGTCCTGCCTTCCTGTTGCTGCCTCATGTCCTCTCTGATGTGCTCCTTCCTGACTTCCTTCCGTCTCCCTGTCATCCCGGTTCCCCCTGCTGAACTTGGCCCTGGAGTGTCTTTGGGGATGGAGGCAATGGGGACAGGAGGCCTGGTGGAAGGCCTCTCCCCAACACCTCATCCACGAGGACAAACCAGGGCCAGGTTGCAACAGTGAGCCTCCCTGTCGCTGGAAACTTGCACACAACGGAAGTTAGAAGTTTTTATTGTTGTTGTACAACAGAGAAAGCTGTGGGTACAGCTAAATTACAAAGGTTCCTTCAAGGTGCTGGTTAGATGAGTAAGAAAATAAGAGAAGGCAAAAGTCAAACCAGAAATTACAAGTGACAAAACAGCCAACAAACACATTTGTTAGGAATTGTACCTACCTCTATCTGTTGGATGGTAATCTGTTGAATGTTGAAATGTTCTATCTGAATCTATCATATGGTGATCTGTTTTATCTGGATCTATTCTATCCAGATCTGTTCTATCTAGATATGTTTTATCTAGATCTATTCTATTTTGATCTATCTGGATCAATCAATCAATCAATCAAAGCTTTATTTATAAAGCGCCTTCCGCAACCCTGTCAGGAAGCCCAAGGCGCTGAACATGGTACAGTACAAAGTAAAATAAAGTGAATAAATCAGAAAATAAAAGCAATTCAAATTACAGATTACAAATTACAAAAAAGGTGAAACATTCTAGTAGAAGACAAATGTGTAAAACAATGGAAGATTTGAACCAATGAAAACTGTGAGATAAAATCAACATAAATGACGGCCTAACTCAAATACATTCAGGGAACGCCAAGCGGAGGAGGTGTTTTTAGGCGGCTCTTAAAGACTGGCAGAGATGGGGACAGCCTAACTGAGGGTGGTAACTGGTTCCAGAGTAACGGTGCTAGGACTGAGAAAGCCCGGTCCCCGCGAGTACGACACCTAGAACGAGGGACAACGAGCAGGCCTTGGTCAGAGGAGCGCAGAGCACGTGATGGGGAATGTCTGTCCAGGAGCGTGGCCAGATAGGGGGGAGCACCACCCTGGAAGAAATTAAAAACAAAGACAAGGAGTCTGAATTGTGAACGGTAGCGAACTTGAAGCCAGTGCAGGGAGGTCAGAACCGGACTGATGTGGTCCCGTTTCCTGGACCCAGTCAGGAACCTGGCTGCGCTGTTCTGCACAACCTGTAGGCGACGCAGTGATGACTGACACAACCCTGCATAGAGAGAGTTGCAGTAATCAAGCCTAGAAATAACAAAGGCATGCAGTACCCGCTCCAGGTGGGCTCTTGACAGCACATAGGATAATTCTATCTTGATCAATTCTGTCTGGATCTATCTGGTATCTGGATCTATTATATCTAGATCTATCTGGTATCTGGATCTATTATATCTAGATCTATCTGGTATATGGATCTATGGTATCCAGATCTATTCTATCTAGATATATCTGGTCTCTGGATTTATTCTATCTGGATCTATCTGGTATCTGGATCTATTCTATCTGGATCTATCTGGTATGTGGATCTATTCTATCTGGATCTATTTGGTATCTGGATCTATTCTATATGGATCTATCCTATCCAGATCTTTTATGCTCTATCGCTTTAAATAAAGAGCCGCTGCGCTCTGTGCGGGTGTGTGCGCTGTGCGGGTGTGTGCGCGTGCGTGTGGAGGAGAAATTGCAGGACCGAAAGGCCGTGCTGTTATGGAGGACTAGACCAGGGCTTTAGCTTCGTGCTGAAGGTATCTCCAGAGGGGGGTAGATCAGCAGACATCCCCCGCCCCACACACACACACACACACACACACACACTCACGCACATTTGGGCTGATTCGGATTCCGGATCATCGTGAGTCTATGGGCTCGGCGGGCGCATCTCCGGCTCACCGATAGGACACCGGACCCGACTGCCTCCTGATCGCTCATTCTGTCGCCCTTCCTGCGCCGCAGCGGGAGAACGGAGCCAGAGGCGGATTTCAGTTGATCATGGATTAAAATTCGACTGGATTTTCATCTGAAGGTAGGTGGAGAGAGGATACTTGGGGAGAAGGCCGGCGGAGGCGGATGCTGTGTCCGGTGAGCGTGAGTGTGTGTGCGTGATGGATGGAGCTGCGGCTCCGGTGCCCCGAGAGCAGGAGAACCGGGCCGGTGTCTGGCTCCCGGTGTTGCGGTTCTTTGTGTGCTCGGCAGGGCCTGATGCGATCGGCCGCATCCAGCTGCCGATTCCTAACAAACACAATTACGTCAGCGTCTGCTTGTGACGCAATCCTTTTTCTCTCCTGGTTTTTATTCCGTTTTCAGTCTTTTGCGTGTTTTCCGGTAATCTGCTGATCCACTCAGCCTCCATCATCTGCGGAGCCGCTTCTCGTCTCGGATCATTCCTATTCGTGCTTTCGGCAGGTGTGGGACAGTTGAAGAGGAAACACCTGTGTGATGTAACTAAGGTCTGGTAGTCCTCATTAATCACACTCTGCTCTTTAGCTGATGTTGTTTTGCCATAATAAACAGTAAAGGGTGGTTCAATATCTGTCCTGTTGGTCTGAATCCCAACAAAATACATTAAAATGAAAGTCCAGATTCAGTTGTAGACATGGTCTGGATGTCAGTAACATAACACCTGATGTAAGGCCTGAGAGGAGTAATACTGTTTACCTAGTTAAATAAAACATCCTCCCACTGCTGACGGCACCAGGGACATTGTAGCATCACACACACTGATGCTTTGACGGGAACATTGTTTAGCCATTGATCTACAAAATGACGTGTAGAGACTCAATTTCTTCTTTTGTTTTGATCATGTTGGGATTTAACTACAAAACAGTGACATTTATCCACCATGTTTAACGTTAGTTAGCGGTCTGTTGGTAAAACTGGCAGATGATGCTGATGACTGACATCCAATTTAGTGTTGAGCTCTTTCAACACAGCATTACAGCTAACCAGATAAAAACAAACAAACAAACAAGCGTAAACAATTACACAGATGGTTAAAGGAATAAAAATGTCCCATTCTGATATCATTGTCAGAAATAGGTCTGATGTGGGCCCAAAAACACTGTATTGGGTTATGTTGGACTGCATCAAAAACCTCCGATATTAGCGGTCTGTTCCGCTTTAAAGAGCAAGTCAACCCCAAACCAACTTTTTTTTGCTGATAAACTATATAAATGTGTGTCTAATCACGCTGCAGACACGTGTGGTCAATAATTTGGTACTTCAGTGCATCTTAGTTAAAGTTTAAATATTCTGCCTAAAACTGTCAGTGTTGCGCCGTCATCAGGTAAAAACTCTGCTCTGTATTTGAATTTAAATCTGCTAAGAGGTATGCTATGATGTAAACTGGTACATTATGATGTCACAATGCCGTTGTGTGTGTGTATTTGTTAGCAGCTCCGCCGTCTCGGTCTGCTAGGCAACAGCATTTGTTGCATTTTTCAAACATGAAGAGGGAGTGAAGTAAGTTTCTTGTAGGGGGTGACTTGCTCTTTAAATTTCATTCCAGCAATTCTATCCAGCGTGCAAAGCACAAGATCAGAACAGTGCATGCTAGCAAAGTAGCGCAGCAAGAGCAATGTCGGCCGTGTGGCAGTATTCTCCATTAAAGTCTGAAAAAGGCCGTGTGGCTCAGTGCAACACAAGCAGGACAGTTTAATACGTCCAGCCTCATTGTGCGTTCGAAGCAGCATCACAAAACACTGCAGAAGGATTTTTGCAGTGTGTGAAATTGAAACTTAGGACACTCAACTTGTAGCAGTTGGTCAATGGACAATATTGTTGTTTTTCCACGTGTCCCTTCCCTCAGCAGTTCCAACCATTTGCTGACAGTAAAACATAACTAAAGTGACCTTCAATTATTATTATGCACTCCAAAAATATATCTTTTTGTTTATTTATTGACTTAAAATATATTTTTTGTTATTTATCATTATGATCATTTGTCATACATGATGTTTAAGCTTTATATTTATGCAACCAATGCTTTTTAAACTGTGTTTTTTTTCATGCTTACTGCTGTGGCTTTTGTTCTCTGAGTAATATCACTTGATCAAGTCTTTCATACATTTCACACTACGAAATATGTAAAAGTATGTATGATTGGTGCTGATTTTGTGTCGGACCGATATCGGTATTGATCAGTACTGAAGGCTGCAATATCAGGATCGGAAGTGAAAAAGTTGCATCAGAACATCCCTAATAAAAGCCAAACAGGCAATTAGAACCATAAAATCAACAAATGTAAAACCTGAAGCCTTAATACTAGAACCAGGTCAAAAGCCAAGGAGAAATAGTGCGTTTTCAGACGAGATGTGAAAGCAGCAATCGAAGGCGCTTGCCTAACCTGCAGAGGCAGAGTTCCAGACTTTAGGTGCACGCATAGAGAAGCTCTTCTCCCAGTGGGCCTTGCTGAACTGAAGGATGTGAACTGGACAGAAGAGCTGATTGTGAGACCTGAACCGCTCTCGGGTCACTGGAGCGTTGGGGACCATCATCACCCAGCTCATGGTGGAGGAGTCAGAGGTCTTTTTGTTTTGTGTGCTGTTAGGAAATTCTTTAATTATCATTCATATTTTTGGAGAAGAAATATTACTTAAGAACATTGTATATCATACTCACACTTTTCAGTTTTATAAGTTTTTCTTACTGAGAAGCAGAGGAGTTGAGATGCCAGCCATCCTGTAACCAGAGGGTTGCAGGTTCACACCCTGCTCGATCTGTCAGTTGTGCTCTTGGGCAAGCCTGCTGTAACGTACCAAAAGGGGCCATTTTCACCTATATATTGACCAACATAATGACCTTTCATCTGCAGAAATGAATCCACTTTCTGTTTGGCCTTCCAAACCCGGAAGGTTCTGCAGTGCTTGTTTACTTCCCATGAAGACAAAACATTCAAACAAACATTCTCACCCAAGGTTCTTGCACTCACTGTGTGAACGCCAGACATCAACGTTCTTCACTCTGAATAAGTGAAGACTCCACGATTTTACAGCTCACAAGTTTACAATAATCATGTGTGATGAATGAACAAGAGGTTTACATGAAATGTTTGAATAATCTGTGCTTAAATGAATGAATTTAAAATGAATATTGTTACAATATAAATTTATGTCACACATCAGTGTGTGATTTAACATGTGAATCATTGTTTACACTCATACTGTACACATCACAATAATTTACATACTAAGGTTAACATACGCTTCACATAAGGTTAAAGATTCATATTCACAGTGTTAACAATCTTGTATCTGAAGGAGGGCGTGGCTTTCTGAGGGATGTTGGTAAATACTCAGAAACGTGTCAGTTCTGATTGGCCAAACTTGGCCAGAAATCATAACAACGTAGTTTAATAAAACAAGACTTAATTCCCGAGTCTTTCAGTTTCTGGCTGACCCTCGAACCGGCCAATTCAGGAAAGAAGCATTTTTGAAACCATCTTCTTCTGTGACCTCCTGTCAAAGCCTTTCTGCAACGCTGCGGCTGATACCAGACAACCATCTCTAAGCCAAACAAACATCAACCTTAGACGCAAATAAGCATTCCAGCCTCCTGCCTTCACCTGGAGGGATCTCAGACTGGACGGGTCCTATCGGAACTATCTACGGGTTCCTGATATCAGAGTTCCCTCCACCGGCAGTGAACCGAACGAGAACCTCCACACCAAGGGTGCGTAGACTTGGCACGACAGATTGCGTTGATGCTGTTTTTAATAAACAACTCTCTAGTTTAGAACCAAACAACACTTTTTTTACACCCAGATTTCACAATTTCTCTCAGATACAAAGAACGGTTGCTACAACATCTAGCTTCCCTCACAGCACCTCACATGCACCACATCTCAATATTCATATCTTGTCACGTATAATCATTAGTTTAGGAAAAAGAATTAAATTCATTTTATAAACTATATACTTGTTTCTGTCTGAATTAATACGAAGTGTGTTTATGGTCCCTGAAGAAGTAAAGAACCCTAGAATCTTCTGATTAAACATTCAAAGATCATTCAGATTGATATTTCATATTTGTATGGAATCATCACATCTTATTGGTCATAATTGATATGTATTAATTGCTACACTGCAGATGGTGGTCAGAGGGACAGTGGCTGCACCAACTGTTTCTGTCAGTGTGCCCCAGGGCAACTGTGGTTGCAATGTGTTTTTATTTTTATTTAGTTTTTCCTGAGGGTGGCGGTGGGGGGTTTAGGAATGTGATTTATAAAAATGACCCATTTACCAGCTCCCACCTAGTGTGAGTCCTATGATTATGGATATTTCAACCTTTGTTGCATCCAGAAAAAATGTTAGATGACATCAGACACCATGGTTAGCTTTACACACACACACACACACACACACACACACACACACACACACACACACACACACACACACACACACACACACACACACACACACACACACACACACACACACACACACACACACACAGCGTGCAACTGATTGCTGTGAGACCAGGTTGAAGGGAGGGGGGTTGCAGCGCACCTCCGATCGTTGCCTGGGACAGTTCTTACATAACCCAGCAATTTTCTGGGCTTCACATGACGTTGCATCTACTTCACCAAATGCAGATGGTAGGGATGCACCGATACCGATACTGGTGCCGATACCGATTCCAGTATCGTATCGGTAAAAGTTAACCAATACCAGGAACCGGTACCAATGCAATTGCTTGAAAATGGCTTCACTGTAACTTGTCATTTCTGTTCACCTAATATTTTAGTTCTGTGATGATTTCTTTTCTTATATTTTACTTTTTATCTACCTCACAGTCCTTTCCTGTTGAAAGCAGAGAAGAAAATAAAATCTGTATTCCAAATCATTGCATATTTTTGTGTGGTAGAAGTATCGGTGATGGTAATCGGTATCGGCGAGTACTCAGATCCAAGTATCGGTATCGGTAATCGGTATCGACGAGTACTCAGATCCAAGTATCGGCATCGGTAATTGGTATCGACGAGTACTCAGATCCAAGCATCGGTATCGGTAATTGGTATCGGCGAGTACCCAGATCCAAGTATCGGTATCGGTAATTGATATTGGCGAGTAATCAGATCCAAGTATCGGTACCGGTAATTGGTATCGGCGAGTACTCAGATCCAAGTATCGGTATCGGTAATAGGTATCGGTGGGTACTCAGATCCAAGTATCGGTATCGGTAATCGTATCGGTGAGTACTCAGATCCAAGAATCTGTATTGTATCGGTTTGGAAAAAAGGGGTATCATTGTATCCCTAGCAGATGGGGGTCCGGAAGTAGCTGGTGCTGCACAAAACCCTATGTACTTTGGTGACTGAGCGTTAAAATGCTGAAATTCTACGCGTTCGATGGTTATTACAATCACTCTAATCAGGACAAAGACACACTTTTTTTTTCAAGTCCTGAATGTAGTGCGCCACAAAGGACTTAAAAAATAAGCGTACTGAAAGAAGACAGCAGAAGTGGATCAGTAATCTACGACTTAGGAGCTCAAACGGACAATACTGGAGTTTACAGCGATCACTTTAAGAGATTACTGGGTGTTTTATTAAACAGTTGCTTAGAAACAGCCATAAAAACTACAGGTTAACAGTTTTATACTGTTTTCACGTGTCCTTACTGCAAATAGCTTTCAGAGTGCTAATGTTTTTAGCAGTAAGCTTAGTGTGGTAATGTGGCGTTTGTACCTTACTGAAGTCAGACAAACGTACCAGAAATTTGGATTTAAAAAGGCATAAAAAGTTAGTTACAAGTAGATCCAAGCACATACTGATCGTTAGCATTAGCGATAGCATTAATATCAAGAGTTAATGAAAAAATAGCACAACTCACTGCTTACCCGAGCAAAACAAGACGTTCGTCATTTAAAGCTTCTCCGGATCACTAAAAGGTTAACCAACCTGAAATAAAACTGCTGTAGGCGTCCAGGCTTGTAAAAGGCTTTAGTTTGGTTTGCAGTGTGATATGAGAAAGACAGCTCGAGGTAGTTTGTTGCAGATCACTTCAGCGCTGGGTCAATCCTCCACAGTGTATGAAAAGTGCGACTTTTAAAACCGTATAGGACATAACGTAAAGGAAGAAGTCTTTTTTCGCGCCTGTGCCAGCTCATTTAAAGCTTTCATCCATCGCGCTGTGTTCTATCTGCGTGTTTTGTTGCGGAGCAAAACACTTCCTGCCCCCCATTTGTGTTTCGCGTGGCTGCAAACGTCACGTGAGTCACATGAGTGAAACCCAGCAATAGGTAGAAATAAGTTTCTCGAGCTGATAATTAATGCAACATGTTGCTACACTCCCGTACAGCCCCGCTGGACAGGACTAAATGGTTATTATGCAAGATTTTGTTAACGTCACAAAAACATAGATGTTTATTTGTTTTTATTTATTTTATAGTATAAATGCATGGTATAATTCTTGTTGCCAGTATTTGCAGGGCTTGGGGATGTATTGGGTTGGCTTATATAAGTTAAACCTCAGCCGATACTCTTTGGGTCATAAAGTATGAGAAAGTGTATTGGCCTATTTATACTAGGATTTAGGAGTTGTTTTTGTGATTTTCTTGTATGTTTTTCTTATTTATATTTGTCCTGATTGTGCCCCATGCAATTTTAACAAATAAATAAAATCAACATTAATTTAAAAATTGTCTTGAATAATCGCAATCTCATTTTCAGTCAAAAATAATCGTGATAATCATTTTTGCCATAATCAAGCAGCCCTACTGGCAGGGTGCAGCTGTTTAATGCCCAGATCTTGTTCTTGCCTATGAGCTGATTTCTTAGGCTTGCCTTACTTGTAGGTATTCGGCTGTGGCTCCTTTTCTTGTGGCTTCACCGAGGTTGCCATTTGCATGTGAATATAAAAGTACAGGCCAAAAGTTTGGACACACTTTCTCATTCAATGTTTTTTTTATTTTCATGACCATTTACAAAGAGGCCAACAAGTGCTAAACACCTCTGGGAACTCCTTCAAGACTGCTGGAAGACCTCAGGTGACTACCTCTGGAAGCTCATCAGGAGTGTGGAAAGCAGTAATCAGAGCTTTTTTGGCTAAAGGGACAATGTGTAGTTTTTATTGTTCATCACTGTAAGCTCCCATCAAAATGTTGTTGAAAATGAATGAAATGATGCCCAGTTGTTGAAAAATATTGGTGGCTTCTTAACATATAACCATAAAAATCGGGCCTAAATTACATGGGAGTGGGTCTAAGGCCCAATCCCAGTACTCGCACTTGCACATTTGCACCCTTTAATTGCGCGTTCCCGGCCAGGGGGGCAAGTGCGTAGGGTGTCCCGATTCTCAAGTGTGGAAGTTGGCCATGCCGCCATTGCACCCTTAATCTGCACTTCGCCCAAGTCTGCAGCGATACGGACCTCGGGCAAGGGCATTACCCACAAGTCATTGCTGCAGGAGAAAAGGCTCAAGTTCCTTTTCTGAAAAAATGTATTTTCTAATGAAATTAGTTCATTTTAGGGCAATTACTTGATGCTCTGAATGTTTTAGACAAAGCAGCAATGAAGTTAAATTTATTTCAAATAGTTGTTTTTTGGAAATTGCTAATAAAGGTTTTTGAAAAAAGTTTCATAGCAACCAGCATCCCGGCATGTGTCGCGATCGATACATGCTCCCTGTCTGAATTCTGCAATTATTTGCACACTTGTGTACTATGCACTCGAAGCCTACTGCACACTTTCTCCAAGTGCACTTTGCACAGTGCAAGTATTGGGATTGGGCCTAAGTTTCAGGGCAACGCCGTATTAGATGCCATGTTTCGTTCTACGGGAGCTTGTGAGGACAAAATGCAATGACTGATTTTTACAAAACTTTCACCATTCATGAACATTATTATTTTACACATTTACCTCCTTACTCATTGCCACTGATGAAAGGGAGTCTGATGTGCTTGTCATTTTGCTGAGGTGTTGAAAAGTAAAATGTAGGTAGATTTATCGCCACTACGCATTTTTGCCAGTATAAAACAATAAGTTATACACTTGTAATATGTATACATTTGATACAATTCAGATCATCTTCAAAACTCAGTCACACACCCAGGGCCGTTTCAAGACATTTTGGGGGCCAAGGCAAAACAGAACACCTCCCACCCCTATAACTGGGCTCCCCAGAAGCCTCTGTGTAATCCATACCCTGTCCAGGAGTATTAGTTATACAGTGTTTGTAAAAGCCCCTCAGACATTACTGACATGTTTTAATATTATCAGATGAAAATCTTAATTATCAGACATGCTGTCTCATCTGCTTCTTTTCTAAACTTGCAAAAAGTAACAAAACCATTTGAAAGCCACTATTTGTGGATTCTCTGAAAGTTTCCATGGAGTGTGTGACAACTTATTTTTTCATTGAGAAATATAAAGTTGGAAAAAAGTGTAAGAGCAGCCAGACTAATGTTCAGATAAATTGTGATTAATCACAATTAATTACAGAAAATTGTGTGATTAATTAGTTAAATTTTTTTTTATCGACTGACGGCCCTCATAGTTTTGATGCCTTCAGTGAGAATCTCCCAATGTAAATGGTCAAAGACAACACATTGAATGAGAAGGTGTGTCCAAACCTTTGGCCTTTACTGTACACACACACACACACACACACACACACACACACACACACACACACACACACACACACACACACACACACACACACACACACACGTTAACACAAATACCTAATCAGCCAATCACATGGTGGCAACTCAATGCATTTAGGCATGTTGACATGGTTGAGTCGATCTGCTACAGTTCAAACCGAGCTTCAGGATGGAGAACAAACGTGATTTAAGTGACGTTGAACATGGCATGGCTGTAGGTGCCAGACGGGCTGGTCTGAGTATTTCAGAAACTGCTGATCTTCTAGGTTTGTCACACACAACCATCTCTAGGGTTTACAGAGAATGGTCTGAAAAAAGGAAAACATCCAGTGAGCAGCAGTTCTGTGGGTGAAAATGTCTTGTTGATGCCAGAGGTCAGAGGAGAATGGCCAGACTGTAACTCAAATAACCACTCGTTACAACCAAGGTATGCAGAAGAGCATCTCTGAACAAACAACACGTTGAACCTTGAGGCAGATGGGCTACAGCAGCAGAAGACCTCACCGGGTGCCAATCCTGTCAGCTAAGAACAGGAAACTAAGGCTACAATTCACACAGGCTCACCACAATTAAATAATAGAAGATTAGAAAAATGTTGCCTGCTCTGATGAGTCTCGATTTCTGCTGCGACATTCTGATGGTAGGGTCAGAATTTGGCGTCAACAACATAAAAGCATGGATCCATCCTGCCTTGTATCCACGGTTCAAGCTGCCGCTGCTGGTGGTGTAATGGTGTGGAAGACATTTTCTTGGCACATTTTGGGCCCCTTAGTACTAACTGATCATTGTTACAACACCACAACCCACCTGAGTAGTGTTGAATACCATGTCCATCCCTTTATGACCACAGTGTTCCCATCTTCTGATGGCTACTTCCAGCAGGATAATGCACCATGTCATAAAGCTCGAATCATCCCAGACTGGTTTCTTGAACATGACAGTGAGTTCACTGTACTCAGACAGCCTCAGCAGTCACCAGATCTTGCCAACAAATCTGCAGCAACTGTGTGATGCCATCATGTCAACATGGACCAGTATCTCTGAGGAGTGTTTCCAGTACCTTGCTGAATCTATGCCACAAGGATTAAGGCAGTTCTGAAGGCAAAAGGGGGTCCAACCCGGTACTAGCAAGGTGTACCCAATAAAGTGGCCAGTGAGAATATATATGTGTCTATATATGGTATGAGTGTCCACCCTGGGACAGGGAGATCATGGTTCAAATCCCAGTTGGTCTACGGGGATGGGTCAAATGTGGAGATGTCATTTCTCCAGTGTGTGATCATGACTAGTGGGACTTTAATTAGCATCTACAATTGCCTCTCCTATTTTCACTTGCAATGAAAACTATGACCTCGTTTATGCAATCCAACCATACTTAACCAGGTTCTGGTCTGGACTCTGGACCTCAGCAGCACATGTGCAGGAGACTGGAACGTAAATGGATAAAAGACAGGCTTACTGTATCCTTTGAGGCCATGAGAGAGGCTTGGTCTCAGTATCAGAAAGTAGTCAGAGGAGTGAGAAATCGATTTTCTGCCAGCATTCTCACGGCTAATTCAAACAATCAAGGTGTGTTATATAAAACCATAAATGCAGTGCTTTCCCCAGTTCAAAATCTATTTTCCTCTGTGTCCGCTGACTTGTGTAGCCAAATCCTGCAGTTTTTCTTAAATAAGATTACTGTAATCAGAGCTCAGATTCACCAAACCAACCATGTTCCAGATTCATTTATCCCCTCTCACGGGCAACTTCAAAGCTTTCAGCCCATCTCTTTGGCCTGTCTAGAAAAAACTGTTGCAGCCATGAAACCCTCTGGCTCCCCAGATGATGTTATCCCACCTCGACTCCTGAAAGAGGTGTTTCCTTTAATTAGCAATAACGTGCTACGCATTATAAATTGTAGCTTGACATTGGCTGAAGTTCCTCGTGCCTTTAAACACGCTGTTCTACAACCAATCTTGAAAAAACCCGGCCTCGATCCCACCGATTACTCTAATCTACGACCAATTTCCAAATTACCGTTTTTATCTAAGGTCCTTGAGAAAGTAGTCTGCACAGTTGGTGAACCATCTAAATGAATATCAGGTAATGGACACCTGTCAGTCTGGTTTTAGACAACAGCACAGCACTGAAACTGCTCACGTTCAGGTGTTTAATGACATTTTTCTGGCTTTAGATTCAGGTTTCCATGTGGTTCTGGTACTTTTGGATCTATCTGCAGCATTCGACACGATCGATCATGACATTTTGATCACAAGACTTCACACTTGGGCTGGCATTTCAGGCACTGCCCTGGATTGGTTTAGGTCATACTTTTGTAACAGGTCTGCTAGGGTCATGTTGGACGGCTGTTCATCAGAGTCACAGCCTCTACGTTGGGGTGTCCCACAAGGCTCAATTCTCGGCCCGTTACTGTTCAACCTCTATATACTGCCCTTAGGAGCCATTTTCAGAAAGCACGCTGTCTCATACCATCTTTACGCTGACGACTGTCAAATCTACTTTTCATTTAAGCCAACTCAATCAACGAAAGTTCTGTCTGGTTGTATCCTTGAGGTCAAGCAATGGCTAGCTGACAACTTCCTCCATCTCAATGACTCCAAAACTGACTTAATCGTTTTCAGTCCTAACAGTACCACGGCAACTCAACAACCTGACTTCAACTATCTCTCACCTAATGTATCCTCTGTAATCTCCAACCTTGGAGTAAAAATGGACCAGGCTCTGAAGATGGATGCCCAGGTCAATAACACAGTTAAATCATGTTTTTACCAACTAAGACGCATCTCAAAACTAAAGCACATCCTGAGTGTACGTCTTCTGAAATCGGTGGTCCACACTTTTATCACCTCAAGGCTGGATTACTCCAACTCCTGCTTATATGGCATCAGTAAAGCAGCTCTCTCTAGACTTCAGCTGGTCCAGAATTCAGCAGCTAGGTTCCTGACTGGAGCTGACAGAAGACAACACATTTCTCCAATTCTGAAATCTCTCCACTGGTTGCCCGTGCAGTTCAGGATAAACTTCAAAATTATGCTTCTGACTTACAAATCCTTGAACCATCAAGCTCCTCCATATCTGTGTGAACTTGTCCATTACTACAACCCGCCGCGTGCTCTCAGGTCTGAAGATAAGCTCCTCCTAGCTGTTCCCAATGCACGTTTAAAAAGCCGTGGAGAGAGGGCTTTCTCTGTCTGTGCACCGAAGCTGTGGAACGCATTACCACTGCTAGTGAGGCAAGCACCAACAGCTAGCATTTTTAAATCACGCCTGAAAACTCACTACTTCAACCTAGCTTATACCACATAATTATGAACCTCACTGACATCTGCACTGTTTATAAACTGACTCCACAATTATCGACTTCCGTATTATTGAGGTTCTTTGTAAAATGTTTTTTTTCCTATTTTTACTTCACCCTGTGTCTTAATGATTTTTAGCTGTTATTTTTGGGAATTTTCTTGTATTTCCTTTTTATCTTTTATCTGTGTTCGACATGTTTATATAACGCCTGTTTAATTAACCAACATTTTTAGTGTACAGCGCCTTGTTTGGTTGTAATGCCTTGTGAATGCGCTTTATAAATAAAATTGGATTGGATGTGGTAGACCTGCAACTGAGTCCAGGATCTAAATTCTCTTTCTCATAATTGGATTCACCTTTGCACGGAGGTCAAGGGTCACTGAGTTTACCAAACCAATTTTGAGTTCCAGTAAATAGTTCTAAAGATTTTGGAATAAATAAAATGACAACAGTGTCCAAATTTATGCATCTGCCTCATTTTGTTTAAACAATAATTGCACACATTCTGTAAAACCTATAAACTTCGTTTCACTTGCCATATCACTGTGTCTCCGTTACAATTGGTCTCCAAACAATTTTCTTACAGAGGCAATTCAATATGCTTTCTATTAGTGAAAATAGCATGAGCATTAAAATAACGTGACAGCACAATTAAAATACACAAATAAATTTTGACCAAGTTAAACACACTAATTAATTTCAGATAAATAAAAGAAGGCAAAGTTAAAAAATGAGTTTTTACAGTGCAGGAAGTGCACATAAGAAACATTCAGTCAAAGTGCACGGATCATTCCGTTACCGTTTCTCGTCCGTGACAGCGGGAGAAGGTAGGGCCGGGGCCAGCCTTCCTGCTAGGTTAAATAAAAATCACGTGCAGATGTCTTTTTGGGAACATCTTAAGCTCAGCATGGCCCCCTGTCAGTGCAGCGCAGCGCAGTACTTTCTTAATTCTCCTGTGAAATTTCATTGCTTTTATGGCCAGCTAGAAAGACTAAACATATCCATTAAATCTATTAGATTGTGGAATGTCAGCATGTGTGACACATGTGTATTCAAGCTGTGAGTGTGTGGCACAGCTCATCACTGCCTCATCTCACACTTCTCCCATGGATTTGAACAGGAAACACAGAAATTCAGCTATTTCACATAAAAAATTATGGAAATCACACAGAACACATATTTGTAGAGCAGTTTATATTTGTAGGACAAATTGGTTTTCTGTTTTTATTAATTTTTTACTTGTCATAATTCAATTCAAGGTTATTTATGTAGCACCAAATCACGACAAGAGTCGTCTCAAGGACCTTCACACAGTAAAAATTCCAGTACAGGTCAGGTCGTTAAGCCAATCAGTAAAACGTTTCCTATATAAGGAACCCAGCAGGTTGCATCGAGTCACTGACTAGTGTCAGAGTCTTTACAGCAATCCTCATATAAGTAAGTGTAAGGGTTTAATTTACATCTATTTAATGAACCATAAGACAGATTCCATAGTAAATATGAAATCAATCTTATGGATCTTTGGGTACTAATATTGGAACTTTTTATTGCAGGGATTATGTAACACTTCGTATTAACTGAGAGACAAGAGAAGAGAGAGTCACCTTTAAAACGTTTAAGAAGATTTATTTCTAAACAATTTTAAACAAGACTTACTCTAAATTCAAGTGAATGGATGGATCTTGGTGTGAATGAGACGTGAGATGAATGGTGTATGTGTGAGTGATGTTGTCATCAGAACTCTCGTATCCGGAGAAGCAAGTCAGAGTGATGAAGTGATGTTTTGCCCTCAAGCTATGATCGGAGTTTCATAAACACATGAGACGCCATCTTGTCGCTCCACACATACCCTTCAGGATGAGACCTCCGTACAGATCCAGACTGCCAGGTCCTCGGACCCCCCTTTCAGTACCGGAGCCGATGAAACAGCGTCAGCAGTAGGACAGACTAGTCTTTGTATTGTCTCTAGGTAAAAAGCGACAGTTGGTTGACAGCGTCAGATGGACCCTGAGGGTCAGTGAGTTTAGCTTTTACTCTGAAAGGAACCGTTGCTTGGTTGGTAAAATGCAACAGATTTTATCCAGCTTGTTGGTTCTTTGCTTAAAAGGAAGTCCGGGTGGCCGGTCCGATACTTCTCTTAGAATGCAGTGAACTGAACTTAAGATGGCGTGGAGACTGGTTTTATTAATCGGGATGTTTTGATTTCTGGTCGAATTAAAGTTTGACAGATTTATAAACACCACAGAGACTATGCCATGCTTCAGAAAGGAAGGTTCCGATTGGATGAGAAAGAGCAATGTGTCATGTGTTTACATTACGTGTGATCAGAATGTCTAGTGCAGCTAGATTAAAGTCATAGTACTTATTAGAGCTTACTAATCATAACATTGCCATTTCACAGATTGGTCCACATTATTATTGGACTAACACTTTGTTTGATTAGCTTTATTAAAAATAGAAAGACTTCTTTGATTTATTAAAAAGAAAGAGTCCTTTGTCTTCATTCTTCTCCTGAGCTGGAAAGGAGAAGTTTTAGAAGCAAATGCATGACCTTGAGCAATATCTCATGCAGATTAGTTCTTGCTGAGGAGAGGGGGGAAATGACTTTTAGGTGGAAAACAAACAATTAATTCCGTTACAAAAGCATTTAGCGACAGTGGAGAGGAAAACTCCCTTTTAACAAGAAGAAACCTCCAGAAGATCCTGGCTGAGTATAAGAAGCCATCCACCATGACTCACTGGGGATGGAGAAGACAGAGCGCGCGCGCGTGCGCACACACACACACACACACACACACACCAAGTAGTGTGTCTATGGTTACATTGTGATTTCTTAGTGAATATTCTTGGTGAGAGATAAACTTTATTGTATTTATCCTAGTGGATCTTTAATTAAACGGGTAAACTAGTAGTAGCACATTCAATGTCAAAGAGAGTAAAGTGTTATTATCAGGAGAGGGAAAATATTCAACCCTCTGGAGGCAGGCATTGCACATTAGCAATGTTAAAACCTACTTACCTGGTTACTCCACATATGTATCTCATGAGCATTTTTTAACTCAGAAGTACACTGAAGGACTTAGTTGCTCGTCCTTTTATCAATACTTATTTTGAGACTGAGTGGGTTAAGTGGTTAGCAGCAGTGTTCAAGCCGATGGCCCCCTCCATGAGGCCACCACAGCTCAGCAGAACATCATTGTAGCTTCTTCTGGGGAGAAAAACACTTAGAGAGAAAATAAAGTTAACAGCTGAAATAGCAGGAAATAATACAGTTAAAGAGCAGATTGTAGAAGAAAGTAGTCGAGTGTGGAATGTGGTCAGTGTGTCCTCCAGCAGTCTAAGCCTATAGCAGCATGGCTATAGGCCCTATCAAATAAAAATGTTTTAAGCCTATTCTTAAATGTAAGAGTGTCTGCCTCACGGACTAAAGCTGGGAGCTGGTTCCACAGGAGAGGAGCCTGATAGCTAAAAGATCTGCCTCCTATCCTAATTTTAGATATTCTGGGAACCACCAGTAAACCTGCAGTCTGAGAGCAAAGTGCTCGTTAGGAATGTATGGAACAATCAGGCCACTGACGTATGATGGAGCTTGATTATTAAGAGCTTTATATGTGAGAAGAAGGATCTTAAAATCTATTCTGAATTTAACAGGTAGCCAATGTAGGGAAGCTAAGACAGGAGAGATATGATCTCTCTTTTTAATTCTCATCAGAACTCTAGCTGCATCATTTTGGACAAGCTGAAGACTTTTAACTACATTCTGTGGACTTCCTGAGAGTAATGAATTACAGTAATCCAGTCTTGATGTAATAAATGCATGAACTAGTTTTTCAGCATCACTCCTGGAAAGGATGCTTCTGATCTTAGCAATGATTTCCTGAATTCACGTCTCTGGTTTTAGATTCAGTGTAAACACCTAGAGAAGGTAAACATGGAATTGTTTTGGTATGGAAGAACGTAATATTCTTGGCAGAAGAAACCTGCTGGACACTTGAATATCTGTTGACCTCTGACATTGCTGAGGCAGGCTGTGGACAAATAACCTTGCTGGACTGCACAGGTGAAGTTAATTGTTCTAGCTGTTTCAGCAACACTAGGTTCTGCTATTCTAGAAGTTGTAGCTGGTCCAGATGCTGTGGCTGTGTTGGTCATTCTACCTGCTCGAAGTCACGGCTGTCTTTCAGATCCAGCTGCTGTTCTAGCTGATGGGTTGATGGGTTATGTAACGAGGGATTCTTTGTGGCACATCTTGAATCATGAATAATTTAAATCCTTTAAACATGAAATTCTGATAGATTTTGTCACAAAGAAACGTGCTTTTCATAACTTACTCCATTACTTATGTTGTGGGAGTCAGTACTGCAGTTAACTGAATCTCTCTCAGTGTGTGTGTGTGTGTGTGTACATGTGAGTGAGTGAGTGAATTACATAATGGAGTAGTTTGAGCTGCAGGCCGTATTCCTGCCACTGATACCGTGAGGTTGTAGAGAACCAGAGAGATGAGGCCAGCATTCATCCACAATGTTGTTTTTTCGCTCTGATTCTTCATCCAGCAGCTTGGCTGAACACATGCAACAACAGGGAGGCTTTGTGTTTGTCAGCCCGCTGATCATGCCTTCAGCTGTTTGACTCTTTTGTTTGTGGTCTGGTTTCAGTCAAACACCAAATGTTTAATGATAGAATGAGAGAAAAGGATGCCGTGTTTCTGCCTAAACGATAATCATGAATAGCCCTCTCATTGTTTGATTGTTCATATTCTTTCTTGTTCTGAAGTGTGTCAGATAAAACATCATGCACTCAGAACCTTCACCGCACAAACCGCCAGGGCTCTCAGACCATCTGGAGGGATCCAGTTCCTGGTGCCTCATGTTACAGCTGCACAGACTAAAAACGACACAAAAGCCTGTTTCTCACAGAGGCTGTTCAAAACGAACAAGCACCTCTTCGTGTGCTTTCTCACAACTTTACAGCTTCAGGAAATCAGAGGATGCGTATCATAATGTGTTTATGATAAAAAGGAAAGCACAAAGGATACTAGACTAGATGACACAAGTCAAGGGAGGCTGAAACAGTTTTTGGTGCCAACATGTCACCGGTTGTTCTCTGATAAGCAGCTGGCAGACCTCATCTTCTGCAATTACTCTGAATTGTTGAGTTGTTTTAGTATGTTTGATGGATGCTGGCTGCTGCAGTGTTTTTTAAATAATAATTGCATGGTTGTGATGGATCTGGAGGTTCTGACAAACCAGGAGAAGAAGTCTGGCACCCTAAACTTCTGAAGGTGCAGCAGACATTAATGCTGGCAAACCTCTGACACAACACCGAGAGTGACTGATGTTTTTGGATAAACCTAAAAAGACTAATACTTTTATTTTCACGATCAGGCACTTTTTACAGGAAGCCTTGACCAAACAAGATGTTTTTTTTGTTTGTTTCATTAGTACAGCGCCAGTTAACACCCAAAGTTATATTAGGGCTCACGGCACGGAGGACCAAAAGTGACAACATTTAATAAATGAATGAAGCATTAAATAACAATGACTGTATCATCAATAAATTAATATCTGAACTTTAAGTTGCAACAAATGAGCTTGAAACTTTTTTTCATGTCTCTTAACAACGCTAACGTAGTACAGCTGTAAGTGTATTGAGGAGATAAAGAGGGAAAAATAATGAAGTGGTTTTCTCACATTTGTCTAAAAACCTCTGCCAATAACACATTTTGGACTGAAAGCAACCACTAAACTAACCCTAACCCCTCTAAATTATTTAGCTGCACTTGAAGTGGGCGGGGCCTAAACAGGATTTGAGCATGGTTTAGCAGAACGTGGGTGGGGCTTAAATCGGTACATTATTTGAAATCTGAAACTGATGTGGATTGATTAGAAGTTGCTATGTGTATTGTTTATTTGAAAACTATTTACAGAGCAGCCTCAGAGTTGAGATTAAATATTTTCGATCACAACAGTAAAGAAACTATTAAGAACAAGTTAAACTAAGAACATGAATATTCAAGTGCATAAATTAATACAGCTGAACTCATTCATCAGGAAATATGAACTACTAGAACAAGACACAACTTTTTGATTGTCATTTCTTTTTTTAGTTTTATCATCAGACAGATTATTTTTCTAACGTTCTTGACATTTTTTCCCCACACAAAGTTAAGAGGAGTGGAGACAAAGCGGAGGCAGTGAACGGCACGAGCCTTTTTCAGCTCTGTCTTGTCAAATGGAAAGCATATTTTACGAAACAAGGAACTAAATATTATACAAACCAAAAAAGGGGCAAGCTGAAGAAAACTTAAGGAGTACTGAAGCAACATGAGCTAGAGTCAAGCAAGCAGAGGGATCAGTCACTGTCCGGCTGCAGAGACGGGTTTGTGTAGAGGGGGCGGACACAGGCGCATTGCAAGCTTTTCAAAAGTGTGGGGGATGTTGTCTGTGGATGTCATCAGTTGTGAATTGAAACTCAACCTCAATCCAGTAACGGATCCGCGCATAATTCACAGTAACAAAGTCCTTCCAAAAACATGCTTAATATTCACCAACGTATAAACTGCACACGTGCAGGACGGGAAGAACTAATCTTCCAAACAACAGAACCCATGTTTTCTCCACCAACAACACCCAATTCAACAATAAGCTGTTAAATCAAAAGGACGTAAAAAGACACTAAATACGCATTTAGAGAAAAACACACAGTAGTGACCATCCAATATCCTATCCACAGAATCCACCGTTTAAATTAAAGCCCAGGCTCTTCTCCTTCCAACAATATTCATGCACTCTAAGTGCAAAATTCACAGAGCCAGCAGCTAACAAACCACAGATTTCATGACGTGAAAAGCGTAAATTCAGTCTTACCTTTGTTGATTCATGGTCATAATCCATGTTATAGTAAAAACAATCCAATCCCTTTGTGTAATCCATCTTCACAACATCACACAAAGCTGATTCGTGGCTGTTTTAGCTTGCATCCATCCGACGCCAAATCCCAAAAAACTAGCCTAAAAAAATCAAAAGCGAGCGATTCTATTGGCTCAGAGGTTTCCTAACTAACCTGAACAGCTTCAATAATCCTACGGCGGGGTCCGGAGAAACTCTCCTGAATAAACTGTAGTTCCAGCCCAGTCCACCAGCGCACAGGTGTACTCTGATCCAGGACCAGAACCGGGATCTTGAAATGAACCCTGAAGTTGACTGGCAGCCAGAGAAGCTGGAGGAGAAGCGGGGTGATGTGGGTGTGTTTGGAGGACTTGGTCAGAAGCCGAGCACAGGCGTTCAGAACCACCTGTAGACGGTTCAGGGAGGTTCTGCTCAGACACGTGAGAGTTGCAGTAGTCTAAGTGTGAGGAGATGAAGGTGTGGAGAACTGTCTCAAGTTCAGAGCGGGACAGAATGGGACTCAGCTTAGCAATGTTCCTGAGATGGAAGAAGGAAGAGCCAACAAGAGAACTGACATGAGAATCCAGGGTGAGAGCTGGGTCAAAGGTCACGCCAAGATTCCTGACAGAGGGTTTGGTGTGAGAAGCAAGCTGACCAAGAGAGTCTCTGACTTTGGGAACCAGCTTGTCTGGGGCACAGATGAGGATCTCAGTCTTATCTTCATTCAGCTGAAGAAAGCTCCCAGCATCCAGGTTATGATAGAGTCTAAGCAGGTGTGTAACAGCTGCAGCTTAGACATCTCATGGGGCTTAAGGGAGATTTACAGTTGGAAAGATACCCGAGGGGAGGGGTTAGTGTTCCATGAGTGTGTTTGCGTTCAAAACCTAGCTCATTCTGTAAATTTGCTATGACAGCTTTTATACATGAGTAATATACCATATATATAATTCATTGTATGATCTCTCTTCACAACTGATTAAATGGAAAAAGATATTCTACAGTTAATATCCTGATCTAATTACGGGGAAACGTCAATTTTTGTTTGAGCACATAATGGCGTAGTTGTAACTTGTAACTTTGACCACTGTTTGGTCAAAATTACAGTGGGATGAAAAAGTTTGGGCAGTCTTGCATCTTCATGATTTTCCTGTATTGGTTGTTCCTATAACAAATTTCAGTTAAATATTTCATACAGTAGATTATAGTAGATATAGTATTTTCATGTAGTAGAGTATAGTAGGTATAGTATTTTCATATAGTAGAATATAGTAGGTATAGTATTTTCATATAGTAGAGTATATAAACCAAAAAAGAGTTTCATGACAAATCTTCTTCATACTCCAGGGTTACTTGTGGAGTACCACAGGGTTCAGTGCTTGGACCAATTCTTTTTACTATATATATGCTCCCAATTGGTAAAATCATTAGACAGCATGGGATAAACTTTCACTGTTATGCTGACGATACTCAGTTATATTTATCCATTAACCCTGATGAACCTAATCGGTTGGGTAGATTACAGGCTTGTCTTGAGGACATAAAAAATTGGATGACTCTAAACTTTTTGCTTTTAAATCAAGACAAGGTGGAAGTTCTCATCTTTGGACCAGAAATCCAGAAAAGGAAATTGCTTAGTCAATCACCTGACCTGAATGGCATTACATTAATCTCCGAGAACAAAGTAAGGAACCTTGGTGTTATCTTTGACCAGGACATGTCATTCAAATCCCAGGTTAAACAGGTTTGTAGGATTTCCTTTTTCCGCCTTCGGAATATTGCTAAGATTACAAGCATCCTTCCAGGAGTGATGCTGAAAAACTAGTTCATGCATTTATTACATCAAGACTGGATTACTGTAATCCATTACTCTCAGGAAGTCCACAGAATATAATTAAAAGTCTTCAGCTTGTCCAAAATGCTGCAGCTAGAGTTCTGATGAGAATTAAAAAGAGCGATCATATCTCTCCTGTCTTAGCTTCCCTACATTGGCTACCTGTTAAATTCAGAATAGATTTTAAGATCCTCCTTCTCACATACATAGCTTTTAATAATCAAGCTACATCACATCATGATGACACATCGGCTGAGGCTTTTCAGGTTGCAGTCTCCCTGGGATCCCCGTGATCTGGGGCAGCTCCTGGATCTCTGGGACTTGGAGCTCCCTCCATCTCCTACACATCATTGGGGGCAGATCTGTGGCCCCTCCCACACTCTATTGGACGCTCCTATATAGAAACCTTACATATAGCTCGGGTACGCACACAGGTGCTCACATGGCGCTCTCATAAGTATGGACTTGGGCATGTTCAACACATGCCTTAAGGCTGTGGTGGGCACTAAATGCAATGTGATTTATTATCGTGATTGTTCAGCAACACAATGTTGATTTTATATTTCCTCATCAGGTTGATGCAGTGATAGCTTGCTCCTGTTGTATGTTGTGTGTCCCTTTTTTTGGGTTTGTTTTTCTCCTTCTGTAGGTCTAGAAGCAGACTCTTGTTCATTATTGATTGTTTATTTTTGTGCCCCCCCTTAGTCTCTTCCTTTCTCTTTCACCTCTGTCTTCGTGTCTGGTAGAAATTATTAAGCATTAAAAAAACAATAACAATAAAGTTTTAAGTATCAGGCATGGCATTAAAGCAGACACTTTGATGCTCCACCTGAGAGTAAATCTGTAAGGCTTGTCACCAGCATTCAGACATCAATTCTGTTTGCTTCACAGCCAGACAGGACACAGGGGGTAAAAAAAATACATTTTACTTTCTTTGACATTGAATGTGCTACTACTAGTTTAGCCGTTTAATCATAGATCCACTAGGATAAATACAATAAAGTTTATCTCTCGCCAAATAGAATATTTACTAAGAAATCACAATGTAACCATAGAAACACTACTTGGTGTGTGTGTGTGTGTGTGTGTATGTGTGTGTGTGTGTGTGTGTGTGTGTGTGTGTGTGTTTGTGTGTGTGTGTCTGCTCTGTCTTCTCCATCCCCAGTGAGTCGTGATGGATGGCTGCTTATACTGAGCCAGGATCCTCTCGAGGTTTCTTCCTGTTAAAAGGGAGTTTTCCTCTCCACTGTCGCTGCATGCTTGCTTAGTATGAGGATTGCTGTAAAGACTCTGACACTAGTCAGTGATTCGATGCAACCTGGTGGGTTCCTTATATAGGAAACATTTTACTGATTGGCTAAACAAACTGACCTGTATTGGAATGTTCACTGTGTGCCTTGAGACGACTCGTGTCATGATTTGGCGCTTTATAAATAAACTTGAATTGAATTAGAAACTTGAAAAACTCACTCATATTTTGACTGACGAACATTAAAACAAGCATAATCATTCTGGCGTGTGTGAACAGGTTTATGAATGGGGTTCTCTCATAGTTCATGAGCTCCAGATCCCCATGGAGCTAAAACCTACCTAAAACATCCTGTCAGCCATAGTCTTCATAGAAAATAGACCCTGTAAATATGGCCACCATAGGGAGTAGCGGTTGACGCGGCATCCAGTCTTTAATGTCTATGCTGGGGAGGACGAACATCATGGCGTGTTCCATTTACCTCGGAAAACATACAACTACACATAACATAAATTTTAGATGCACCCTTACCCTGAAACTGCTGTTGGTAATAACTGGTTACAGGTTGTCTCGTACACTGATTTTGTTTAAAGATGTTTTTAACTTGCTAAGACTCTTGTAATGTCTGCATGTTATAAATGTGTTTCACTAACAAGTGAATGGTGTATTACAGCATATTTTGTTTTCATCCAACAGGTTCCCAATGTTGAACATGTCCACCCCCAGTGAGCTGAAGTCTCCCTGCGTGACTCGAAATGGTCTGGTGAAGCTGCCCCCTACCCAGCCCAATGGCCTGGGCAGTGCAAGCATCACCAAGGGGACACCTGCTGCTAAGAACCGCATTTGTCAGTCATCCTCCGTTCCCTCTATCTTGCCACCACCTCCATCCTCCCTTCCCTACCATAACCATCACCACCATTTGGATGGGCCCGGCCTGCCTCTTGCTGCTGCACCTCTATTGACCTCTGACCTGGAGCCTGGCAAGCCTCTGGTGGGCCTGAAGCCGTCTTTTCGTCAACTTCCCCCTCTCACTCTACCCAAACCCATTCTGCTGGAGCGTCAGCTTGTTCTGGATGAGAAGCTACTTAACCGGCTACTCTGGTACTTCACTACAGCTGAAAAATGTGTCCTGGCTCAAGTATGCAAGACATGGCGCAAGGTGCTCTACCAGCCAAAATTCTGGGAGGGGGTAACACCCATCCTTCATGCCACGGAGTTGTACAACATTCTGCCCAACGGGGAGAAGGAGTTTGTGAGTCTGCAGGCCTTTGCGTTGCGTGGATTCCAGTCTTTCTGTTTAGTAGGAGTGTCAGACCTCGACATTTGTGAGTTCATTGATAATTACCCGCTGTCCAAGAAGAGTGTTCGCTCTCTCAGCCTGAAGAGGTCCACTATCACAGATGCTGGTTTGGAGGTGAGTTTAGACCGTTAGAAGGTCAGTGGAACTACGGTTCAGTTCTTTTCACCATCATGTAGCTTTTGTTATGATCAAACTTTCTGTTATTAAGCACTAGTGGTCGATGCAGCATCTGGTCTTTAATGTCCATGCTGTTAACGTTGTGGTGCGTTCCATCTACCTCACTCCGCTGGGGAGAAGGACTGAGTTGGATTGATTTCCCCATGTTTGGCTGTCCCTCCCAGGACGTTGGGGTCAGCCCTTGGGGCTTGGGGTGGCTCCCTCTGGGCTGGCCTGTATTTGTGGGGGCTCCAGTGTGCTGGGCTGGGGGCTCCAGGCATGGCGACCACAAATGGATTCCCTTTGGCTGGGGGTTGGAGCTCTGACGTCCTCTGGCCTGGCCGACTGTTGTCCGTTTGTTGGTGGTTATCAGCTGCTGGAGTGTGTGTGGGCCCAGACTCTGGCACTGGTGGGAACTGGGCTGTTGGAGGGCAGCCCCTCCCTCACCACTTACACAACTTTAACAAGCAAAAGCATTCTCATTTACAAATCCACATACAGACAACCACAAACACATAGTTATTCACACAAACACAGCTTAGATCCACACACACAATTAACCGCACAACTAAAATATAGACACACACAAAAACACACACACACACACCTACACAAACCTACACACCCACCTACACACACACTCGCGTGCACACACACACACACACACACACACACACACACACACACACACACACACACACACACACACAGACACACACACACACACACACACACACACACACACACACACACACACACACACAATGAAGGCTACTATGCTACAGGAGATGAATCTAAAGGCCCTCTGGTTGCAGAGTGAAACTGCTCTGTCATGTTACGGCACCTGGATCAACAATTCCGTCTGCTTCAGCTTCCAGAACAGGACAGGAAAAAAGAAGCTAATCGATGTTTAAATGTTATGCACTTCAAGGTACATTTGTTTGTTTCCTACCTCTGCCTGGTTCCTCCGTCAGACTGACAGCCCATCGCCAAATGAGGAAACTCATGCTTTCAGTTATGTACTGTAGGGGTAGAAGCTGCAGCTGGGTACCAGTGTGGACTGAACAGGTAGAAGCAGTTAGAAAATGCCAGTATTCTCAGGGTAATGACTTGCTGCAACATACTAGGAAGAAAAGAACTACAGGTGCTGGCCAGTAAATTAGAATATCATCAAAAGGTTGAAAATATTTCAGTAATTCCATTCAAAACGTGAAACTTGTACATTATATTCATGCAATGCACACAGACCAATGTATTTCCAATGTTCATTACATTTAAATTTGATATTCATAAGTGACAACTAATGAAAACTCCAAATTTGGTATCTCAAAAAATTAGAATATTCTGAAAAGGCTGAATATAGAAGACACCTGCTGCCACTCTAATCAGCTGATTTACTCAAAACACCTGCAAAGGCCTTTAAAAGGTCCCTCAGTCTTGTTTTGAAGGCACCACAATCATGGGGAAGACTTCTGACTTAACAGCTGTCCAAAAGACAATCATTGACACCTTGCACAAGGAGGGCAAGACACAAAAGGTGATTGCTAAAGAAGCTGGCTGTTCGCAGAGCTCTGTGTCCAAGCACATTAACAGACAGGCGAAGGGACGGAAAAAATGTGGTAGAAAAAAGTGTACAAGCTCTAGGGATAACCGCACCCTGCAGAGAATTGTGACGACAAACCCATTCAAAAATGTGGGGGAGATCCACAAAGAGTGGACTGCAGCTGGAGTCAGCGCTTCAAGAACCACCACGAGGAGACTCATGAAAGACATGGGATTCAGGTGTCGCATTCCGTGTGTCAAGCCACTCTTGAACAAGAAACAGCGCAAGAAGCGTCTCGCCTGGGCCAAGGACAAAAAGGACTGGACTGATGCTGAGTGGTCCAAAGTTATGTTTTCTGATGAAAGCAAGTTCTGCATTTCCTTTGGAAATCAAGGACCCAGAGTCTGGAGGAAGAGCGGAGAAGCACAGAATCCACGTTGCATGAGGTCCAGTGTAAAGTTTCCACCGTCAGTGATGGTGTGGGGTGCCATGTCATCTGCCGGTGTTGGCCCACTCTGTTTCCTGAGGTCCAGGGTCAATGCAGCCGTCTACCAGGAAGTTTTAGAGCACTTCATGCTTCCTGCTGCTGACCAACTTTATGGGGATGCAGACTTCACCTTTCAACAGGACTTGGCACCTGCACACAGTGCCAAAACCACCAGCACCTGGTTCAAGGACCATGGTATCCCTGTCCTTGATTGGCCAGCAAACTCGCCTGACCTTAACCCCATAGAAAATCTATGGGGTATTGTGAAGCGGAGGATGCAATACGCTAGACCCAACAATGCAGAGGAGCTGAAGACGACTATCAGAGCAACCTGGGCTCTCATAACACCTGAGCAGTGCCACAGACTGATCGAGTCCATGCCACGCCGCATTACTGCAGTTATTGAGGCAAAAGGAGCCCCGACTAAGTATTGAGTGCTATACATGCACATTCTTTTCATGTTCATTCTTTTCAGTTGGCCAACATTAGAGAAACAAACATTTTTTCATTGGCCTTTAGAATATTCTAATTTTCTGAGATACCAGATTTGATGTTTTCATTGGTTGTCACCTATAAATATCAAAATTAAACGTAATAAACATCGGAAATACATTGGTCTGTGTGCATTGCATGAATATAATGTACAAGTTTCACGTTTTGAATGGAATTACTGAAATATTTTCAACCTTTTGATGATATTCTAATTTACTGGCCAGCACCTGTAGTTCCCTTTTGGAACTATGAGCTGAACTAGTTCATTTTAAAATGTGTGAACATTTTTTAACTAGTTCATATATAAATGAAACTTTCCCTACACTGACTGTAAAGGAGGTGAGTTTGGTGTATCAGTCAGAATACAGGAAGAGGCCAGATGTCTCCTTTAGTAAAGATCCAAAGCTTTATTCTTTGGTTGATGTCGTCGTCTTCCTTCGCTTATCCGGGTCCGGGTCACGGGGGCAGCATCCCAACTAGGGAGCTCCAGACCGTCCTCTCCCCGGCCACCTCCACCAGCTCCTCCGGCAGGACCCCAAGGCGTTCCCGGACCAGATTGGAGATGTAACCTCTCCAACCTGTCCTGGATCAACCCGGGGGCCTCCTGCCGGCAGGACATGCCCGAAACACCTCCCCAGGGAGGCGTCCAGGAGGCATCCTGACCAGATGCCCAAACCACCTCAACTGACTCCTTTCGATACGGAGGAGCAGCGGTTCTACTCCGAGTCCCTCCCGAATGTCCGAGCTCCTCACCATATCTCTAAGGCTGAGCCTGGCCACCCTACGGAGGAAACTCATTTTGGCCGCTTGTATCCGCGATCTCGTTCTTTCGGTCATTACCCAAAGCTCATGACCATAGGTGAGGATTGGGACGTAGACTGACCGGTAAATCGAGAGCCTGGCTTTCTGGCTCAGCTCCCTCTTCACCACGACAGATCGGTTCAGCGTCCGCATCACTGCAGACGCTGAACCGATCCGCCTGTCGATCTCCCGATCCCTCCTACCCTCACTCGTGAACAAGACCCCGAGATACTTAAACTCCTCCACTTGAGGTAGGACCTCTCTCCCGACCCAGAGTTGGCAAGCCACCCTTTTCCGGTCGAGAACCATAGTCTCAGATTTGGAGGTGCTGATCCTCATCCCAGCTGCTTCACACTCGGCCGCGAACCTACCCAGCAAGAGCTGAAGGTCAAAGCTGGATGAAGCTAGGAGGACCACATCATCCTCCTGCCACCAAACTCGACAAACTCCACACCATGGCTGCGCCTAGAAATTCTGTCCATAAAGATAATGAACAGAACCGGTGAGAGATTTTAGTTTCCCCTAAACCACTGTCACAAATGCCAGCTATGTGGCTTTGTGGGAGTAATATGGGAATATATAGACTTTACCTTTGGTCAAGTATGGTGGAGATGAAGTACAGTGGGTTGGTCTCTACGTCACTGAAGCGCTTCTTGACAGCTGTCAGTAAGGTTGCTTTCATTGTCTTGACACCGTGGTCCTCGTCGGTTTCTCTGTTTAGAAGTCTCACAAGCACAGTCACAGCTGGGATGACATCAGAGGCTAGTGCGTCATAGCTGCTCACTTTTTTAGTTAGTTCCTCAAAGGGGGCGAGTATGGCAACAATCTTCTCAATAAGAGCCCATTGGTGAGGGGTGAGACAGTCAGGGAGTTCATGCTCGGACACATACACACCCAGCACTCGCTTTTGCTCAATGAGGGACTGAAGCATGTAATACGTGCTGTTCCAGTGCGTCTGTACGTCCTGCTGCAGTCTCTTTATTGGCTGGTTCAGCTGTCCCTGAATGTCCTCGAGGCGGGAGTAGGCTAAGGCGGAATGCTTAAAATGCCCAACTGTTTTTCATCCCACTGCTATAGCATCAGCTATGCTCCTCTGTGCTAATAAGCCCTCGTGAACAGCCAGCTGGAGCGTGTGCACGACACAAGGCAGACTTGGGAGCCCTGCGTCATTCATGGCTTTAATCATGTTTTTGGCATTGTCACGAAGCACAACGTGTACTGATGTTTTAGGTGTACCCCATGTCTGGAGCATTTCCTCAAACACATGCGCTATAGCCTGGCTGGTGTGCGAGCCGCGGAGTTGTTTCGCATGTAATATGGCTCGTTGCGGCGTGAAACTCTCGTCAATCCACTGGGACGTTAGGCTAATTAGCGACACGGGGCTAACACTGCTGGTCTAAATATCCGTGGTGAAACTAAACACAGAGGAGGCTTGCAGTCAGCTGTGGATATGTTTTTTCACAGAGTCGTGTAGTTTGGGCAGCTCTTTGTCAGTCATGTAGCGGCGGCTTGGGGCATCATATCTGGGCTCCAGAACATGGAGGAGACGCAGGAATCCCACATTTTCTACCTCCGAGAGTGGCTGGTCACTCTGTGCAATGTACTCCATAATAGCTTGTGTTATTTTCACAGCACGTGGATTGTCTTTGGACATTTTCTCTCATCTTGCAAGAGTTTGCTGCAACGTGGGTTGTGTTGGTTTAGCATCGGTAAACTATTTGTACTCGTTGTCGTGTTTGGATTTTAAGTGCTTTATTAAATTACTTGTGTTTAATGCGCTACATTTTGCGCCTCCTCTGGACAATTTCGCCGAGCACAATTTGCAGTCCGCCTTTGTTTTGTCGTCTTCATCCACTTTGAAATAGTTCCACACTGCTGACATGTTGTTTATCCCGTGTCTCACCTCGCATTCTCCCTGCTCTGAGCTGAAGCTGGGACCCTGGGGGCGGGCACTCGGCACCTGTGATTAACCCCTTACTCGCTGCTCAAACATAGACATTTCTGAGACCGTGGTATCGGTCCCTGGCATCGAGGGACTTTTAACGAGTACGAATACTTTAGAAAATGTGGTATTGAGGCCGATACCCAATACCGGTATCGGTGCATCCCTAATTTTATTTATATGGTGCCAAATCACGACAAGAGTCATCTCAAGGCACTTCACATAATAAACATTCCAATACAGGTCAGTTCATGAAGCCAATCAGACAAAATGTTTCCTATATAAGGAACCCAGCAAATTGCATCAAGTCAAGGACTAGTGTGAGTGACTTTACAGCAATCCTCATACTAAGCAAGCATTTATTGACAGTGGAGAGGAAAACTCCCTTTTAACAGGAAGAAACCTCCAGAGGATCCTGGCTCAGTATAAGCAGCCATCCTCCACGACTCACTGGGGATCGAGAAGACAGAGCACACACACACAAACACACACACACACACACACACACACACACACACACACACACACACACACACACACACACACACATGCACGCACACACACACACACGCACGCACGCACACACACACACACACCAAGCAATGTGTCTATGGTTACATTGTGATTTCTTAGTAAATATTCTATTTGGTGAGAGATAAACTTTATCGTATTCATCCTAGTGAATCTATAATTAAACGGCTAAACTAGTAGTAGCACATCCAACGTCAAGGAAAGCAAAAAGTTATTATCAGGAGAGGGAGAATGTTTAAGTGATTAGCAGCAGTGTGCTAGACGATGGCCCCCTCCATGAGGCAACCACAGCTCAGCAGAACATCATTGTAGCTTCTTCTGGGGAGAAAAACACTTAGAGAGAAAATAAAGTTAACAGCTGAAATTGCAGAAAATAATACAGTTAAAGAGCAGACTAGAAGAAAGTAGTTGAGTGTGAAAAGTGGCCAATGTATCCTCCAGCAGTCTAAGCCTATAGCAGCAAAACTACAGAGATAACTCTGGATAACCTAGCCTTTTTATATGGAGGCATGTTGAAGGCAGGGCAAGGGAGAGCCATCTTTACCGACTGTACACTCCACCTCCCTCTACTCCCCCACTTGTCCAGATCTAGGCTAAAATCAGATTTTAACCATAGGCCCTATCAAATAAAAATGTTTTAAGCCTAGTCTTAAAAGTAGACAAGGTGTCTGCCTCACGGACTAAAGCTGGGAGCTGGTTCCACAAGAGAGGAGCCTGATAACTGAAAGATCTGCCTCCCATCCTAATTTTAGATATTCTGGGAACCACCAGTAAACCTGCAGTCTGAGAGCAAAGTGCTCGTTAGGAATGTATGGAACAATCAGGCCACTGATGTATGATGGAGCTTGATTATTAAGAGATTTGAATGTGAGAAGGAGGATCTTAAAATCTATTCTGAATTTAATAGGTAGCCAATGTAGGGAAGCTAAGACAGGAGAGATATGATCTCTCTTTTTAATTCTCATCAGAACTCTAGCTGCAGCATTTTGGACAAGCTGAAGTTTTTTAACTACATTCTGTGGACTTCCTGAGAGTAATGAATTACAATAATCTAGTCTTGATGTAATAAATGCATGAACTAGTTTTTCAGCATCACTCCTGGAAAGGATGCTTCTAATCTTAGCAATATTTCGAAGGTGGAAAAAAGAAATCCTACAAACCTGTTTAACGTGGGATTTGAATGACATGTCCTGGTCGAAGATAACACCAAGGTTCCTTACTTTGTTACCGGAGATTAATGTAATGCCATTCAGGTCAGGTGATTGGCTAAGTAATTTCCTTTTCTTGATTTCTGGTCCAAAGATGAGAACTTCCATCTTGTCTTGATTTAAAGGCAGAAGGTTTAGTGTCATCCAATTTTTATGTCTTCAAGACAAGCCTGTGATCTACCCAACTGATTAGGTTCATCAGGGTTAATGGATAAATATAACTGAGTATCGTCAGCATAACAGTGGAAGTTTATCCCATGCTGTCTAATGATTTTACCAATTGGGAGCATATATAAAGTAAAAAGAATTTGCCAAGGCACTGAACCGTGTGGTACTCCACAAGTAACCCTGGAGTATGAAGAAGATTTGTCATTTACATTTACAGAACAAAATCCACCAGACAGGTAGGATTTAAACCAGCCTAGCACGGTTCCTTTGATCCCTACAACATGTTCAAGCCTTTCTAAAAGAACATTGTGATCAACTTTGTCAAAGGCAGCACTGAGATCTAACAAGACTAGAACAGACACAAGATTCTTATCTGAGGCCATGAGAATATCATTTTTAACTCTCACCAATGCAGTTTCAGTACTGTGATACTCTCTAAAACCAGACTGAAATTTCTCAAACAGATCATTAGTGTTTAAATGCTCACATACTTGGATGGCCACTATTTTCTCAAGGACTTTAGATAAAAATGGAAGGTTAGATATTGGTCTATAATTCATTGGGTCATCTGGATCCAGAGAAGGCTTCTTAAGTGAAGTTTTGATTACAGCAACCTTAAAATCCTGTGGTACATATCCATTTACTAAGGATAGATTGATTATATCTAGAATGGGGGCAGTAACTAAAGGAAATGCATCTTTAAATAATTTGGATGGGATTAGATCCAAAATGCAAGTTGAAGGTTTAGATGAAGCTAATATTTTTGATAACTCTGAAAGCTCAACTGGATCAAAACGGTTCAAACACAGATGAAGTTCTACAGTTACCTCTAATGCTGCCTCACTTACTGAGGAAGAAGAAATCACATTAGGGAGGATGCTAAAGATTTTGTTTCTAATAGAATTAATTTTACTTGTAAAAAATCCCTTAAAGTCATTGCTGCTGAGGGCTAAGGGAATAGATGGCTCAGAGCTATGATTCTGTGTAAGTTTAGCAACTGTACTGAAAAGAAATCTAGGATTATTCTTATTCTCCTCAATTAACCCTGAGAAATAACCAGTTCTAGTTTGTCGAAGCTTATTTTTATAAAGCACGAGATTATTTTTCCAGGATAAGTAGGACTCCTCCTGGTGTGTAGAGCGCCATGTTTTCTCCAATTTTCTAGAGTTTTGTTTTAAAGCTCGTAAATGAGAATTAAACCAGGGAGCCAACTTCCTGTCCCTAATTACCTTCTTTTTTAAAGGGGCAACATCATCTAATGCCAAATGTAAAGAGGAATTAACATGATGAACTAAGGCATCAATTTGTGAGGGGCTAGAACTGAAAATATTGCCCTCTGCTACATGCCTCTGAGATGCTGAGGACAGTAAAGATGGAACAGTTGATTTAAAAGATGCAATAGTGTTGTCACATAGAGACCGACTATAATGAAATTTACTTTAATGTCTCGAGAACTCAGTTATAAAAAAACTCAAAGGTTATCAGAAAGTGGTCCGAGAGGACTGGATTATGTGGAAAGATTGTTATTTCCTCACACTCTATGCCATAAGTCAGCACAAGGTCTAATGTATGATGGCAGGAGTGGGTGAAGCTATGTATTCTTTGAGTAAAACCAATTGAGTCTAAGATATTACTAAAGGCTACATTGAGGCTATCATTTTCAATGTCCACATGAATATTAAAATCCCCCACTACAATGACCTTATCAGTATTTAGAACCAAATAGATAAAAAATCAGAGATCTGATCCAAAAACTCAGAGTAGGGGCCTGGTGGACGATATAAAACTACAAACAAGAGTGGTTTTACAGTTTTGCAACATGGATTAGGAAAACTAAGAATAAGATGTTCAAACGAACTGTAACTATTAATCTGTAAGGGACCGATTAATAGGTCTGAATGAAAAATGGTTGCTACTCCTCCTCCTCGCCCTGTACTTCGAGCAATACGATTTAAATAATTAGAAGGAGTCGACTCGTTTAAACTAACATAGTCCTCTTGCTGCAGCCAGGATTCTGTGAGAGAGAGCAAAGAAATCTGATTATCACAAATCAAGTCATTAACTAACAGTTTTAGAAAAATTGACCTAATGTTCAACAACCCACATTTAATTTTTCTAATTTTCTGCTCAGTTGAATTTGTTCTAATATTTATGAGATTTCCATGATTTGCTTTATTAAGCCTGATATTTAATCTGTGTGATTTTGGCCCTGGGCCGGACACCATCTCTATGGGGTAGTGGGTGGGTAACAGTACAGAAGCTGCAGAGGGGGTGTGTTAAACTACAACTCTGCTTCCTGGTCTGGACCCTGGGTTGTCCAGTAATAAAACTGGCCATGTTCCTAGAAAGAAGAGCTGCTCCATCCAAAGAGGGATGGATGCCGTCTCTTCACATCAGACCAGGTTTTCCCCAAAAAGTTTTCCAATTATCAATGTAGCCCACGTTGTTTTCAGGACACAACCTAGACAACCAGCGGTTGAAGGACAGCATGTGGCTAAACATGACGTCACTGGTCCGATCAGGCAGGGGGCCAGAGAAAATTACGGAGTCCGACATTGTTTTGGCAAACTTTCACACTGAAGCAACATTAATTTTAGTGACCTCCGATTAGCATTACCGGGTGTCGTTACCGCCAGCGTGAATAACAATCTTACTGTATTTTTGCTTATCCTTAGCCAGCAGTTTCAGGTAAGATTTAATGTCGCCCACTCTGTCGTCGTCGTCGTCGTCTTCCTCCGCTTATCCGGGTCCGGGTCGCGGGGGCAGCATCCCCCACTCTGGCCCCAGGTAAACATTTAACTCAAATGGTTCCCTAAAAGCTAGGTGAAACAACAGAAAATGTGTGTTTTAGCGTGCTTATGTGCTACAATAACTCAGAGATATCCTAGTACAGAGAAAATAAATCAGTTTTAGCAAGCCACAAACACCAAGCAGCTACACATAGTGCAACACTGCAAACAGGTAACAGGAAACGCCTCACCGCCAGGGGTAGAAGCAGTCAACCCTAATAAGTTAAGGCCTCGTTTCTTAGGAAAGGGAATGAAGTAGTGATGTGTCGGTCGCTAAAGAAACGGCTCTCAGAGCCGGCTCTCTGTTGGATTAGCCAGAGTGAGTGACACCTGCGGGCTCCTGAGCTGCTAAAAGGAAGGAAGTAAGGAAAGCCAGGCACAGTAATGTGTGTGGACAGGGGTGGCTTTTGAAAATGTTCAGAGAGATTGCTTAATAAGAGACAGTTAAGAAGTGTTCCTCCTGTAACGTTCTAACAGCTGGTCCGACAGAAAGGTCCAGAGTGGGGAGTCCGGGGGCCAGAAAGTGTACCACTGTGATAGATCCTGAAAAAGGCGCACCAGGGCATTTTGTACCCAGAGTACAACTTACAAGGCACTCACCACTAGAGATCACTGCAAATGTACTGATTAAACAAGTGAACCACACCTTTAAGAACAATGTAGATGAGTAAATGTTTTAACATGCAACAATTATGTAGCACTAAAGCACAAGCCCAAGTTAGAATTTGCTCTCTAGACAGTGGTTTATTAAATATTCTTCAAAACAGCGTGGATTATTGCAGCAGCTCTTACTATCTCTAAACATTTAATCATACATATCTTAAAGGGACTTTACGGGACTTTTGAAATTTTATGCTCGCGATTGCGCCCTCAGGCCAAAAGCGTAATGGCAGCTTCAATTGTAGGCTCATGCACGAGGCGCGCATACTGTACGTGCACACTCCTTAATGAAAATAACAGCTGAGACATTCCCGTGTGAGTGTGTGTGACTCGGAGGACAGAGGACAGGTGAACACGCAGCTAATTAATTAAATAAGTTGGTTCTGTACCTTTCTCTTCAGCACAGCCGACAAAGGTTTAAGATGGGTCAGTCCTCCTGCATGCTCAGATCATTCCCTTCCCTTGCTTGAAAAATTGTTCCAAAATGAAATTTGAACCCACATCTTTTTTATCTGTGAATTCAATGCCGTTCGGCGAGTCTCAAATAAAAATTTGGGCATCTTACTGTAAAAAAATATACCATTAATGTAAAAAAGAAACTCGAAATAAACTATGTTCACATCCAGAATCAAACCCAGGACTTCTTCATGGGAGTCAGACATCTTACTAGGTGAGCTAAAGCACTAGTAACATCTTTAGTATCTGTAACGTTTATATCCTTGATGACAGCTGAAACAACGTAAAACCAAAGAACGGTTCGAAGCGAAAATGGCTATTTTGTTGCTAATTTGCAGGAAATATCTAGAAGAAAGTTCTACAGAAAGTAGCTAAGGGTCCTCAGAAATGTAGCTAGCTTTGTCACTAGGCGTTAGGAACAGCGACAAAGTCGCCAAGGTGGCACTCTCTCTCTGCTGCTAAAGCTACGGATAGCAAAAGCTACGGGCTATGCCTGAGCGTGAACGCGCATGAAGCAGCCTGCGCGACCCAAGGATCTCTCTTTTTCTGTGATTTTACAGAAAAACAGGCAATCACAGTAAAAATGCCAGGGCTCATTCTACAGGACCAGGGCATTGCAGGAGAATGTATGAAGAAGACATTTATTATTTCTATACATGTTTTGGCTGTCAAACTTCCTTATAGTCCCTTTAAAGCAACAGTAACCGTGTATCAGCAATCAGGAACACATCCCAGTAACCGCTTAAAGAGCTAGATCCTGCTATTTTCAACCTTTGAGAGCAGAGGTAGACAGAATATATGATAATATGTCACTATTGGCACTATTGAGTTGTCATTTTAAATTAGAGTTATTTTTGTTGGCCTGGATTTATACATGGAAATGAAAAGGCTCGTTTCAGTGAAGCTCTGTCATAACCTGCTCCATCAAATCGCAGCTACAAGAGTCTTAGGCAAGTCGGTAGTTATATTGGCTGTGGTGGTAAAGTGGTTAATGCATCTGTCTTTCATCCTGTTTTGCCATGTCCTGACACCGGTTCAGCTCCTAGTGCCACCAGTATTTATTTAGCCAGCTGAAGCAGATTTATTTTCGTTTTTCATATTTTAATTTTATTGGTTATTTTCTGCAAAATAATAAACCTCCCGCCACCTTAACGTGGTATGGAGCTAAGTTGTCTGAGGGTTAATGCCTCTGGTAGGGTCACCCATAGCAAACAGGTCCACGGTGAGGGGTCAGACAAAGTGAAGCCCATAGACCCCTTATGAGGATAAACAGAAACAGAAACAGCGTGTCCTGACCTGGACAGGGGTCACATGGGGTTATGCCAGATACCAGCAGATTGGTTGAGATATGGGTCAAATTAGAATATTTTGGAGATTTTTCTCCATACTTACTTTAAGTGAGAGTGAACTGGGTGTGATCGGATGTGGAGAGAGAGATTAGTCAATAAACTGTATGATGGCGTAAAGGGCGAGCATGATGTTCTCTCAATAGAGAACCACAGAGGTGCTTGGCTTGGGGGTAAATGCCAATGTACTAATGTCTGAGAGAAAAAGCATAATGATAAAATAACAGATTGGGCACCCTTGACCCACTCCTGTCTACTGGTTTATGTAATTTTTGGGCTTTTTATTATTCCAAATGAATGCTTTACATAGTTGGCCAAATTATTTGAAGTACTTCAAAGGGACATGGATGGGTAGAGCCTGAAGTAGATAATTGAATTTAGGTGTACACACCATTTTTATTACACTTACGTTTCCCCACATAGAAAGGTACCGCTAGACCAAGCACATCAGTTCTCATGTCACTAAGTATGGGTTCAAATTTGATCTTTAGCAGGTCTGACAGCTGAGGTGGAAAGATTATGCTTAGATACTTATTACCTTTCTGGGGCCAGGAGAACATGCCAGTTGGAAAACGTGTCCTGGGGCAATAACTAGCTAGCGGGAGGGCTTCTTATTTAGTCCAGTTTACCTTATAACCAGAAATGACCGAGAATTAATTCATCAATGCAAGCAGAGAATGAAACCATTTCTCTGGGTCTGACACAAAAAGCCAAATGTCATCGGCATACATCAAGAGTTTGTGAGACACTCCCCCTATGCAAACACCTGGATAAGTAGGCTCCTTGTGAATAACTGCTGCCAGTGGTTCCAGGGCAAGAGCAAATAGGAGCGGGGAAAGAGGATCGCCTTGTCTGGTGCCTCTACCCAATTCAAATGGAGACCCCATTACATCATTTGTGAGTACTGATGCCTTGGGGTGTGCATACATAAGCTGGATCCAGTTAATAAAAGTCATACTAAATCCAAAATACTCCAAGGTGGTAAATAAATATCTCCATTCGACTTTGTTGAATGCCTTCTCGGCATCCACCAAGATTGCAGCTATAGGAGAATGATTGTCCATAATGTCAATTAGCTTCCTGATATATCAGTTGAGGAACATGAACGTATGCAACCAACCTGATCTGCATGTACCAGAGAGGTTATTACTCAGTTTAATCGATTAGCCAGAATTTTAGATAAAATCTTACCATCATTGGAGGTCAGGCTTATAGGTCGGTAACTTTTACAATCGAGAGGGTCCTTATCCTTCTTCAGAATGAGTGTAATATTATCTTCAGATGGTGAAGGTGGGAGCCTACCCTTTTGAAAAGATTTATTATAGGTGATTAGAAGCAAGGGTGCCAGTTCTTCTGGGAAGGACTTATAAAATTCTGCCGTATAGCCATCCAAACCTGGGGCTTTACCAGAGGGCAAGTGTTTAATGATGCATACTATCTCCTCAATGGTAATGGATGCATCCAAAAATTCTAACTGGTCCACTGTTACCCTAGGAAGGTGTAAAGGAGGACACGTCTTTATATCATTCTCTGAGGCATTGGATTCTGAACTATAAAGGTTTTTAGAAAAGTTGCTAAATACCCTATTAATTTATTTTGTCTCAAAGACAAAATGTCCATCATCATCTTTGACAGTTGAGATCATGTTCGTCGCTTCTCTTTGCTTAACTTGTCTTGCCAGTAATGTACCAGCCTTATCCCCCTCCTCAAAATATATTGGTCTAGCATGAAATAGAAGAAATTCCACCCTTTGAGGTAATATTGCGTAAATTTGTATTTCAGCTTGGTTTAATTGTTCAAATTTAGTGAAGAGCAGTCCATTATAAATCTGATTCTGTAACTTTTATTTGATGTTCGAGATTACGCAGTTTAGTAGTATTCTCCTTCATTTTGAACGATGCACGCTGGATCAAATGGCTTCTCGAGAAGGCTTTTAAAACTTCCCATGCCACACCAGCTGCAGGTGAAGTGATTGGGCTACCCAAAAGAAATTAATCCTTGAAAAGGAATGGGGGGGTGTCTCTCTCAGAGAGGTTTTGCAACCTCCAAACATCTACAAGGGTGCATGCCTCAGATAGCCCTTTAAGAGCCACGTGAGCCTTAGAAAAATGCACCGATCTGGAGGTCCAATCCAGTACCGGGTCCATGACCTCATTAAAATCACCCCCAGGAATATAGGTTAGTCCCCATATCAGATTTTTTTCTCCAATTGTTTAAAAAAAGATGGGTCGTCTACAGTAATCAGTCAATCAATCAATCAATCAATCAATCAATCAATCAATCAATCAATTAATCAATCAATCAAAAGCTTATTTGTTTAGCACTTTATATGCAACAATGTTGCCCAAAGTGCTTAACATAAAAAATGAAAAAAATGCAATAAAATGACAAAAGTCAATTAAAAAACATTAAATAAGCACAAAAATAAAAGTCAGACACAAAGTGGCATAAAAAACAGTATCGCCCTGTCAGCCCAAGGTGTTAAAAGCTTTGGAGTAAAAATAAGACTTCAGTAGTTTTTAATAAATGGCAACAGATGATGCCTGCCTAATGGTGACTGGCATCATATTCCAAAGAATAAGTGCCACCACTGAGAAAGACCTAAAGCCTGTAATCTGTAGCCTTGCCCTAAGGACATTCAATCTGAGTTGGTCAGCCGACCTCAGTCCACGAGGAATTTGAGCTCCATTGATTTCAGTCTTGCCTACAAAGTAATAAAAAAAAACCTCAGTAATGTCAAAGAAGCTTCCGAACCCCAACACATGAAGGATTAAAAATCCCATCTACAGTAGAAAAAAGTACTCCAGGGTTATGCTCATTAGAGCAAATAATATCAGATAAAAATTAGATTTTGCTTTTTTTTACATTCATTTGATGAGAGCGCCATTCAGACCTCAGTTCCGCTCACATTTCCTGCATTTTCTTCAGGCTGCATGAGTACAACATTTAGCCATGGCTCCTGCTTCAATTTATATTGACAAGATCGAAAAGGGGCAATTTTGTCTAAAACAAGGAGACAGGATGCATTGAATGTCTCCACCAGCTCTGTAGTAGAAAAGTGTTCAGGAATACAGACGTCACCAGACAGACACAGGTTATGAAACTCAGCGGCAAACAATTCAGCAGTAGAGGAATTCTAAATCCTTCTATCGTTAGTCTGGACACTGTTAAAAACAGGTACAAAAGGAAGTAAAACTTCTAACAAAATAGGACAATGATAAAGAAATGTATCATGAACCAATAAATTAGTCACAGATACATCTCGCATCAAAACTACATCCAAAAAAATGTCCATCAGAATGAGTCGGGCCAGAGACAAGCAGTTTTAGATGAAAATAATCCTAAATATTTAAAAATTCCCTCACCAGCGATTTATTAGGGCAGCAAAGGTGAATATTAAAATCGCCCATAATAATAAGTCTATCATATCTAGTAACGCAACAAGCCAAATAATCTGAAAGCCATCCAGAAAATCCTTGTATCTCGGCAGTCTGTAAGGCACCACACAGAGAAATGGCTTAACCCGACCAAGTCCTAAGAGGCTCAGTTCAAAACTTGCGAAGGTAGCTGGTAAGAAAACCTGGTTACAACAAGCTTCATCCTTAAAAACAACAGTCGTGCCACCCCACGATCCACTTGACGTGGGTCGCTAAAAAATGAGCATCCAGGTAGGACAAGTTCAGAAAACCCACTGGACTCACCAGTTCCAACCCACATCTCCGTCAAACAGAGAAAAGAAAGATTATGCTCACTGAAGAAGTCCTTTGAAATAAAAGTCTTATTGGAAAGGGGCCTGGCATTGAGAGAGGCAAACTTTATAGAAGTAGCATCAGAGCTATCCTTAATCCAGGGAATCCTCTTAGTAGGCCTTAGATTCAAATGTCGGATACCACGGCAAAATATCCGGGAACATCAAGGAAGAGATGGCTTGGAGAATTCCACCACTCCCGACACCAGAACCAGGCACAACCTTGGTGGATCCAAAAGTCTCTGAGAAACAGACGAGCGGCAACGCTCATCAATATCCATTGCGCTCTTCTCAGTACTCAAGCAGGCCAACCTGAGCTTCACCCGCTAACCACTACACCCCGTACACCACTACACGACCACTACACTCCGTACACCAATACACGACCTCTACACTCCGTACACCAGTACACGACCACTACAATCCGTACACCACTACACGACCACTACACTCCGTACACCACTACAAGAGCACTACACCCCGTACACCACTACACGACCACTACACTCCGTACACCACTACACGACCACTTCACTTCGTACACCACTACACGACCACTACACTCTGTACACCACTACAAGAGCACTACACCCCATACACCACTACACGACCACTACACTCCGTACACCACTACACGACCACTTCACTTCGTACACCACTACACGACCACTACACTCTGTACACCACTACAAAAGCACTACACCCCGTACACCACTACACGACCACTACACTCCGTACACCACTACAAGACCACTACACCCCTTACACCACTCCACGACCACTACACCCCGTACACCACTACACGACCACTACACCCCGTACACCACTACAAGAGTACTACACCCCGTACACCACTACAAGACCACTACACCCCGTACACCACTCCACGACCACTACACTCCGTACACCACTACAAGACCACTACACCCCGTACACCACTACACGACCACTACACCCCGTACACCACTACAAGAGTACTACACCCCGTACACCACTACAAGACCACTACACCCCGTACACCACTCCACGACCACTACACTCCGTACACCACTACAAGACCACTACACCCCGTACACCACTACACGACCACTACACCCCGTACACCACTACAAGAGTACTACACCCCGTACACCACTACAAGACCACTACACCCCTTACACCACTCCACGACCACTAGGTGGTCTAGGTGGGGCAGCAAAAAGTGCAAAGCCATCCGTTAACGAGACTTTTCTTGAGCAAAAGCTAAAGAATAAAAGTGTGTTTTCAGCTGGCTCTTAAACTTGCCAAGCGTGGTGGCCTGTTTAACACATGTAGGTAGCTCATTCCAGAGCCTCGGCCCCAGCACCGAGAAAGCACGACCCCCTCGAGATTTCAGTCTGTGTTTGGGAACGACCAACAGTCCTTCCTGTGCTGACCGAAGGTTCCTTGCGGGAACATAAGGATGGATCAGATCTGATAGATAGCGTGGAGCTAACTCATTTAAACATTTAAAAACAAACACCAGAACTTTAAACGAAATTCTAAAAGAGACTGGAAGCCAGTGTAGGGATGCCAAGATGGGTGTGATGTGTTCAGATCTCCTGGTACCAGTCAATAACCTGGCTGCTGCATTTTGGACCTTCTGTAGTTTCGCTAATGAGGCCTGCTTGATGCCTGCATAAAGCGAGTTACAGTAGTCCAGTCTGGTGGTAAAGAAGGCGTGGATGACAGTTTCCAGATGTTTACATGAAAGAAACGGCTTAATCCTAGCTATTCTCCTGAGATGGAAATAGCAGGATCCGATTGTTCCATTGACCTGGCTGTCCAGTGTGAGCTCACCATCCACCTTCACCCCCAGGTTGGTGACCACAGCCTTCTCAAAAGGAGTCCCGAGCAACAGATGAGTCTTTTGGACGAAGGCAATATCGCCTTTCTTAGATTTTATAAAAGACAATATTTTGCTTTTCTTAACAGGATTATTTAGGCTCTTGACATTCCAGCTCATAAAACTCAAATTGTTATCACTGATTGGTAATGTCCAACGTACACATGAAGCAGGGCATTTGGTAACCTGTGATGTGGATAAGTAAATTTGGCGTCCAAAAAAAAAATCATATATTAAATATGTACATTTACTCGATTCTAAGGTTTTATGTTCTGTCCTTCATCGTAATCTCTATTTTTATGCTGTATGGATTATTTTGTTTTGGAAAGCTTCCTTGTTTGTAAAAAGTGCCATATAAATATATACTTGACTGATTGATGGTAATGGTGTGTCTAAGTATTGACTATGTGTGTGATACTGCTGATGATGTATGTAGTTTTTATGACGATATCTTGTAGGTCATGTTGGAGCAGATGCAAGGCCTGATGCACCTTGAGCTGTCGGGCTGCAATGACTTCACAGAAGCGGGCCTGTGGTCCAGTCTCAATGCTAGACTAACCTCTCTCAGCGTCAGTGACTGCATCAATGTGGCTGATGACGCCATAGCTGCTATCTCACAGCTCCTGCCAAACCTATCAGAGCTGAGCTTGCAAGCCTATCACGTCACTGACACAGCAATGGCCTACTTTACAGCCAAACAGGTATGATCCTCATCATCATCGTCTGAAGCGCCAAACCGCTGTTTGTCTTTCTAATTGTTGAACACCAAATTCTCTTTCAGGGCTACACCACCCACACTCTCCGGCTTCACTCTTGCTGGGAAATCACCAATCACGGAGTGGTAAACATGGTCCACAGCCTTCCCAACCTGACTGCCCTTAGCCTCTCGGGCTGCTCAAAGATCACCGATGATGGTGTTGAGCTGGTTGCAGAAAACCTTCGTAAGCTCCGCAGCCTGGATTTATCCTGGTGCCCTCGGATAACTGACATGGCCCTGGAGTACATCGCCTGTGATCTGCACAAACTGGAGGAGCTGGTGCTGGACAGGTTAGTGCTGACTGTTATTCCAGGCTCTGTTCTAGTAAATGATTTAAATTACATGTTATTTAATAAGCCATAAAACAAAAGATTCCATAGCAAATATGAAATCAACCTTATGGATCTGTGGGGTTATTTTAAACCAGAAAATTGGAACTTTTTATTGCAGAGATTAGATAACAGCTTCGTGTTCACTCAGAGACAACAGAAGAGAGAGAGTCAAGTTTATAAGTTAAGAAATTTATTACTAAACAAATTAAACTAGACTAACTTTAACACTAAATGTATGGTGTAATTAAGATGGATGAGACGGAGAATGGTGTGATGTGGAATGTTGCTCAGAACCAACAAATCCGAAGAAACGATCAGTTCTGATGGGAATGAAGGTGATGTCTTCGCGTTAAGCTTCGGTTAGGAGATTCATAAACACATTCGACGCCATTTTGCCAGCCTACATGCCCTTAGCGGAAGTCCCCGTTAGATCAGGAATGTTGAGGTCCAGCTTGACCTTTTCTGGAACCGAGAAAAGCAGCAATTGTCGACCAGACCAGTCTTTGAGATACTTCCGGGTCACAACGGTTTTGTTGGCATCTAGTGAGACCCAAACCTGGGTTGTGATGGTTCAGCTTTTATTCTGAAAGGAACCGTTGCAGCAGGTGGAACAGCACCAGATTTTACAACAGGGGCGACGGTGGCACAGGAGTTAAGTGCTCGCCCCGTAATCGGAAGGTTGCAGGTTCGAGCCCCGCTCAGTCTGTCGCTGTCGTTGTGTCCTTGGGCAAGACACTTGACCCACGTTGCCTGCTGGTGGTGGTCGGAGGAACCGGTGGCGCCAGTGCTCGGCAGCCTCGCCTCTGTCAGTGTGCCTCAGGGCAGCTGTGGCTACATCGTAGCTCATCCCCACCAGTGTGTGAATGTGTGTGTGAATGGTTGAATGACTGAATGTGTTGTAAAGCGCCTTGGGGGGTTCCAGGACTCTAGAAGGCGCTATATCAAATACAGGCCATTTACCATTTATCCAGCTTGTCGTTGGTTCTTTTGGCTGAAGAGGAAAGTTACGGATTGGCCACTCCGACAACTTCTCTAGAACGCTTTGACCTGGCGTAAGAGATGACGTGGGCATAGTTTTATACTTCGGATGTTTTGGTTTATGGTCGAATGAAAAGTTGACAGATTTACCAAACACCACCAAAACCACTCCTCCGTCAGATCTGGCAGATTCTGATTGGATCAGTAAAAGCAATGTGTCATGTCTTAACGCTACGTGAGATCAGTCCTAGTGGAAACATTTAAAAGTCATTTAACTTATTATATTCTATAGGATTATAATAAAGTAATTAGTACTTTGATTTCACAGATTGGTCACATCTTATTTATTGACTAACACTTTGTTTGATTAGCTTTATTAAAACAGAGTTCTTTGATTTATTAAAAGGAGAGAGTCCATTCTTCATTCTTCTCTTGGGCTGGAAAAGAAGCAGTTTAGAGCAAATGCATGAGACCTTGAGGCCATATCTCATGCAGACTAGTTCTGTGTCAGACGAGAGGGGGAAATGACTTTTGGTGGAAAACAGTCATTTCATTCCGTTACATAAATATTACAGGAATCTTCACTCAAGCAAGAAAACTAGAAGTCACCTGCTGACAAATGTTGTTGGTGTTGGTTGTGTGATAGAAATTGTAATCATACTCTTTTCTGTCACTTTTCCCAGCTTTAATCCAGAATAGACAGACCTGTTATGTAAACACAATTCTGAACTCACGTTCAAAAGCAAACGATCCCAGACTCGTGATGTTTAGGGTTCTTGGGTCAGTTCTGTGCCATCAAATGGTAAGATTATACCAATGACTATGCAGACCAAAGGACAGTGCCATTTGGCTCAGATGGTTGAACAGTTTGGTTACTAGCACATTCAGTCAGGTGTTTGGTTATACAGAAGAAGAAGAATTTTTTATATAGTGCCTCTCAAGATAAAAATCACAAAAAACAATAAAATGATTAATAAAAACATAAATTATTTATGAAATTTCTTATAAAAAGTCACAAATTTGAAACAATTTAAACTGAAAAATGAGAAGGAGGACAAAATATGAATAAGAAAAAGGTAATACAAAAATTGGTCAAAATAGGCAGCAGCAGCAAGCATCACACAAAGTTACAGAAAAATATAATTACCCAATGAAAACACAGGTATAAACAACACTAAATATTGTAAAATAGTTCAACTAAAATGGGAATCGATCAAAATGAAAGTTACCTGTTGCAGACTTGGCCTCAGCTTTCCTTCGTTTAGATTTAAAAACACTCAACAAATTCACTTATTTTTTCAGTCGGCCTGCAGCTCATTCCAAGCTGAGGGTGCTAAATGGACAACAGCTCTTTTGCCAAGTTCAGTGCATGTAAATGGAAGAGAAAGCAACAGGTTTTCTTGCAGACGAAGAGAATAGCCACCAGCATTTTTCATTTCCAGAAGGGAACACAAGTAGGAGGGCAGCAGTCCAAGTATTGCCATCCATCCATTTTCATCCGCTTATCCGGAGTCGGGTCGTGGGGGCAGTATCCTAAGGCGAGAGGCCCAGACTTCCCTCTCCCCAGTCACTTGGGCCAGCTCCTCCGGGGGAATCCCAAGGCGTTCCCTGGCCAGGTGAGAGACATAGTCCCTCCACCGTGTCCTGGGTCTACCCTTAGGTCTCCTCCCGGTTGGACGTGCCCAGAAAACCTCACCAGGGAGGCGTCCAGGAGGCATCCTGACCAGATGCCCGAGCCACCTCAACTGGCTCCTCTCTATGTGGAGGAGCAGCGGGTCTACTCCGAGCCCCTCCCGAATGACCGAGGTTCTCACCCTATCTCTAAGGGAGAGCCCAGCCACTCTTCGGAGAAAACTCATTTCGGCAGCTTGTATCCGTGATCTCGTTCTTTCGGTCACTACCCAAAGCTCATGACCATAGGTGAGGGCAGGAACGTAGATCGACCGGTAAATCGAGAGCTTCACCTTCTGACTCAGCTCTCTCTTCACCACGACAGACCGGTACAACGCCCGCATCACTGCAGATGCAGCACCAATCTGCCTATCGATCTCACGCTCCAGCAATGCGGAACAAGCTCTGACACCGGTCATACAGGGACCTAACAGCCTGTATCAGAGGGCCAGGTACCCCATTCTCCCGGAGTACCCCCCACAGGCCCCCCTGAGGACCGTGGTCAAACGGCTTCTCCAAATCCACAAAACACATGTAGACTGGCTGGGCAAATTCCCACACACCCTCCAGGATCCCCCTAAGGGTATGGAGCTGGTCCAGTGTTCCACGGCCAGGACGAAAACCACATAGCTCCTCCTGAATCTGAGGTTCAAAAATCCGATGGACCATCCTCTCCAGAACCCCTGAATAGACCTTATCAGGAAGGCTCATGAGTGTGATCCCCTGTAGTTGGAACACACCCTGCAGTCCCTCTTTTTAAATAAGGGGACCACCACCCCGGTCTGCAAGTCCAGCGGGACTGCCCCTAATGTCCGTGCAATATTGCAGAGCCGCGTCAGCCAACACAGCCCCACAACATCCAGAGCCCTAAGGAACTCCGGGCGGATCTCATCCACATATAAATCTGTGTGAGTGAACCTTCCTCCTGCTGGTCAAAGCAGGCCATCCTACATGAGAGTATAACTCACAGAGGTAAATCAGTAAGGAATCTCAGAGCAGCATGGTGCAAAGTGTCAAGCGATCAAAGACATACAGCAGAAGCATTCAAATTAGAAATATCTCCATAATCCAGCACAGGTAAAACGTTGCAGCAACAAGTCGCTTCTTTGCATTAAAAGAGAAACACAACTTATTTTGAAAATAAAAGTGCAGTTTTAATGTCAGCTTCATCACAAGACTTTCTACATGAGGTTCGAATGTGAGCAATCATCAATCAAGAAACCCAAATATCTGTACGTGTGAACCAGTGCTATTTCTTCACCCTCAAGAGTGGTCGCATCCAGGCAACTTGGGCATCCTTGAAATGGGAAACATTAATTTTGTTTTATCTGCATGAAGAACAAGTTTGAGCTGAAATAATGAATGCTGGAAGGCAACAAAGGCTTTCTTCACGGAATCAATGGCTTGAGCAAGAGTGTTACCGGCATTAAAGTGCAGGTTTGCATCTGTAACGTTTAGATCTAGATTGTTATTGTAAATGATGAATAAAAGAGAGCCTAGCACAAAGCCCTGTGGGACCCCCTTGTGACTGTAGCAAATTCAGAACAACATCCATCTGATTTATACACTGAGACCTGTTACTGAGGTCATTTGAGAAGCATCCTGCTGCTCTCTCAGACAGTGCTGACTGGAGGAGTCTAAGTTTTAGAATACCACGATCAACAGTGTCAAATGCTTTAGACAAATCTATAAAAAGAGATCTACAGGGCAACAGTCAGTTACCACTTGCAGCAGTGGTAGTACTGTGTGTTTTGATGTTCAGATAAAATGCCATTGGTGTCTAAAACCTCCTTTAATTGCTCACTCATAAGAACTTTAGCCAGCGCAGATAAAGTAGACATTGGCCTGTGGTTGGATTATACAGCTGGGTCTCCTCCTTTTAATAAAGAGACAACAAAAGCTGATTTCCACTCCGAGGGATCTAATATGATTGTGAGAGGCTCTGTCACAAAATCAGCTGCAAGTTTCAAGAAATATGGATCTATTCAGGCGCGTTGCAAGCTTTTCAAAAGTGTGGGGGATGTTGTCTGTGCCTAAAATAATTTCATGTTATTCATCCTGTTAGTTTAATTTCCATAATAGCGGAGCAGGTGCGAATTTGAGACGCGTCACGCACGTCTCCGTTTTAAACATGTTTAAACTGTTCAGAATACAAATCCAGGATCTGTCTCGTTAGATCGGTGTAACTAAAGTTTGTACTGAATGAAACTTTACATTAAACCATGTTGAAGAGAAAAGGATCCGATTAAATCGTTTCCCCCTCATTTACAGTCAGTACAGCGCAGTGCGCGTGGCTCTGGGGTTAATCAGGTTTAATTGTTTCTCTTTGCAACAATCTTCACAAGAAGGCAAAACAGTTAAATGGCAGGTTACAGATATTTCCATTTGACTGTTTATTTTGACGGATAAACTCAAGGATGTTGGTTGTTTTGAAAGAATTACCCCGACGCACACTGATGCGCATGGATGAGCTGACATTTTAATTGTGGAGGTACAATAACTAAATCAATCCAGAAATGATTCCCATCAGAACATCAGAGCTTTATACTGGACACTGTGTTCAGCGCATCTCGGAGCGAACACAGTGGACAGTGGGCTGAAGATCTGTAGAGGGGTTCGCAGCGCAGCTCAGAACCACGACGCATGCGATAAGATTTCCTCCCACTGAAGCGGTCTAGAAAGCCAGTCTCTCTGAGGGATGTGTCACTTGGAAAAATGTTCACTGATTATGAAACTTTGGCTGAATAGCGCTTGTTCCCGTCTCTAATATGGAGACGCATGACGCATCCAGTCTGAGGCAGAACAGCCTCTTCAGCTCAGAAAGCACCTGTAGAGACATTTGATCACGCACAAAGTTCATGTGGAGCAGAAGCGATCGGGCCACGGCAGGTGAAATGTTCCTAGCCTATACATGAAGGGAAACTGTTTAATTCTAACATTAATATGTTACTGGACACGCTGGTCTGGTTGGTTAGACCAGTGTTTGAAGTGGAAAACACACACACACACACACACACACACACACACACACACACACACACACACACACACACACACACACACACACACACACACACACACACACACCAATTAAAATAATGCTGATAGCGTGGACTAGAAGACAGGTGATGGTTTATGTATTTAAATGATGATCAGGCTGCTGTAAAATGTAATCTCCATCCACATCCAGACACAATTATCCTCTATTCTTTCTCTAGTTGCTCTGCTTTTGTCTGGGCTGACGTAGCTGATGGTGCACGCGACGCGCCTAGCTAGCGGCTGATGCACATTTTACGCATTTGGAGAGGTGGGCTGGATGCTTTGTTTTTACTGGAAGATGGTCCACTTAACGCACGGGTGTAGACTACATATTAATGACAAATGAATGAAAATTAAATTGGGAGTTTTTACTTCATATTTTATAAATAAAAATGACAGGGAACACATTTATGACGTCTTTTTAAACTAAATTTCCTAGCGCGACCTGCCTGCTTCACTAAGTCACTGCTTATTAAGGTCCGTCCAGAATTACTGTGGCCCACCCAAAAATGAAAACCTGGCACCGCGCCTGTTATAAACCTCTGCAAATTGTTGTTCTTCACTTTATCAAACTCAGACTTTGTACAGCTAATGTCAAGATGTAAAATTATGAATTCAGTCGAGCTCTTCCGTCCCTCCCTCTCCTGCTCTCCTGGAAACCCGACATCGGTTGTCAGAAGTGGAGGTGAAGAAGGAGATGAGGCAAACAGAGTGAGTGCGACATAAAGAAACCAGACTGGTGTGGAGGTGAGCAAAACAGCTGGAAAAGTGTGGGTGTTGAATCCCCCACATCCCCCACGGGTGCGACGCCCATGGATCTATTAAATCAGGCCCTGAAGTTTCTATGTGGTCCAGTGCTTTAAGAGCTTTCTGCACCTCATGCTCAGAAAAAGGAACAATGTTAAATTGTTGGCCAGTGTGTGGTGGAAGGTCTGTGCAGAATTTCACAGAGACCAGACTCAGGGAGTCAAGCAAAGAGCCAGAAGGTATTGAATTAATTCACAATTTCAATTTGATCACCGACAGGAACAGAATCCTTAATCGTGTAGATGGGTGAGGCACCAGAGCTTTTATTCTCTGAAAAAGACTTAATGACTCTCCAAAACATTTGTGTGTTGTTTAGGTTCTTGGTAGTGACATACAAGTAGTCTGATTTAGCTTTCTTTATAAAAGAAGTGATTTTGTTTCTTAGATGTTTAAAAAGGAGCCAATCAGTAGCACAGCCTGTTTTCCTAGCTTTAGCCCAAGCCAGGTTACAGCCAGGCTACGCTCACAAATATGATCGGACAGCTGCGGTGAAAACCAGGGATTTTCACTGCCTATCCTAAATCTTCTTTACGGAGCGTGTTTATTCACAAATTACATAAAACCATTTGCTATTTCAACATCAGGGATCAATGCTATTTTCTTCCAATCAAAGATTGACGAGTCTGTATAAAATACTAGTTCATTAAAATGATTAAGAATCCTTTTAAAAACAACACGATGTTTCAACTTGGGCTCCGTTGTGTTCCTAATAACAGCAACAACACATTGGTCACTTAAGCCATTGCAAAAGACACTCTGGGCTGAAAATGTATGAGGATTTGTCAGAATCAGGTTGATTAGGGCCGACTTTTCAGGGCTTTTGAGATTGGGCCAAGTGGGTTGATTATCTGGGTAAGCTTGATGGAGTCACAGAAAGATTTAAAATTCTCGGAAACCATTTTGAGCCAATCCCAGTTCAAGTTACCAGCTAACACAAGCTCACTGTAGTTCAATGTGGCTAGGAAATCCTTTAAAGTCTGCAGCGGGAGGTCAATAGCAACAAACGACTGTTGTACAAATACCCTTAGAGATGTTCACATCCAGAGACAGAAGTTCCGTTTGTTTACAGATTGATTCAGATAAAACTATTGTGGTGTCAGATTCTGATAAGTGACAACACCGCCTCCCTTCTGAAGCCTATCAGTATGATTTAGACAACCACGTTTCAGATATTATAACAATATCTGCATCCAACCCAAATCCTAACCACGTCCATCCTGGAGATCAGACTACGCACATTAAGATAAATAATCTTCAGCCCAGGCGAGGATCTGAATTCAGATGGGGTCTGGATACGCTGTAGCTCAGGACCCAGGTTTGTTTCCACATCACCAGATAAGAGCAACAGAAAGATCCATAGCTTGAGAGAAAATCAGACAAAGTGAGAAGTACAGCAGCGACGATACAGTCTTGCAGGCTGAACACTCCTAGAAAAGCCAATGTCCCAAAGTTTCCCACAACCAAAAGCTAAACAAAGTTACAAATAAGCCATTCCCACATCACTAAGACTTGAAAATGCAGTATGTCTGCACGCTGCACACACAACATCAAAAGGCAGGAATGTCTTCAGCACAGCACAGGGCCAAGATGTTGAGCAGAATACTTCAGCAGCAGCACCACCTGGGATGAGGTTTAGAGGGCTTTAGTCAGTAGCTGGTGTGGCGCTGGCGACTCCAGCTAAGCAGCGCAAGCCTCGGTCTAGTTTAGATAGCTTCAGCTAGCAACACAAGCCTTGCTGCCGAGTGGAGGCTATAATCCCCTCATCTTTCTTCAGAGCATCCTGGAGCTTATGCAGACTGACAGGATAAAAACTAAAGCAGCAAACCTTGTGATAATTCGCTGGAATGCTACCTTCTACACCTGGATGTGCCTGTGGCATCAGACTTGTTGCTGGAACATTGCAGCTTGTGAAGGGAAACGGGGGCACGTCTATTTTTTTCATTGAAACTATGGCCAATTCAAATTTTTTGTGTCTTTATTTTTAACCCGTTGAGTTTTGCTCTCTGGACAACAATGAAGAAGGGGAAGATACCTCGGTAATGTTTCGGGTTTTCTTTCCTTTCAGGTGTGTGCGAGTCACTGACACAGGACTGGGTTACCTGTCCACCATGGCATCACTGAGGAGCCTTTACTTGCGCTGGTGCTGCCAGGTAACACATAACACATCAATAGGCATGTTTCCATCACCAGAACTCCAGGGTAGTTCCTGGGATGGGGAACTTGACCAGGAGATAGGAGATGTCCCAGTCCTCTCAGCTGTCATGTCTCCATTCAAATCCAGCCCCGTCAGAACTCGCACAGACGTCAGCACATCACGACTGCTTTGGTCGTGAGTGATGTCACTGATCAGCACCAATAAGCGGCCAAAGTAACAATAATAATAAAAACATTTATTTTATAGAAGTATATCATAATTTCATCCATTCAGAGGACAAGAGCAGCTCTGAGATTTGTGAGACAAGTTCCATTAATTAAGTGTGTGGGGGAATTCCTCCGAGTTTTCCGGTGTCGGGAGTTAGATTTAAAATGGATCGGTGCTTGTTTTCTTTTGCTTCCATTCTGCTTCACCAGCTCTTCTAATTTTACTGCTGCCGGTTGTTTTGGACGTCTGCTGATGTCATTTCCTACTGAGTCACAACCAATCAGCGTGAGTTAACCGGAGGCTCCTCTCAGCTACTCCACCGGACCGTTCGGAGTACCTACCACAGAGCAGGTGCTCGGAAGGTTCCTGAAAACGGCCGTTCGGATGGCCCGGTCAGGTGGAGACGCATGCGGGTGTGTCGGGAGGTTCCTGTAAATCTACCCTGAAGTTCTTGTAGTGGAAACACGCCTGATGAGCTTCATGAGGACTAAAACACAACAGCTGTAGGATAGCCTTTTACACAAAAACAAGTCAGTGCTTTTGATGAAGAAAGTAGAAAATTCTCATCACTACATGTAAGAAATCTGAGACGGACATGGATGTGAAGGAAGCATCAGGCACCACCTCAAAACTGTGATCATGTCAGAATGTTTCAGTCAACAGATTCTGTGTGTGCGTGTGTGTGTGTGTGTGTGTGTGTGTGCGTGCGTGTGTGTGTGTGTGTGTGTGTGTGTGTGTGTGTGTGTGTGTGCAATTACAGGTGCAAGATTTTGGACTGCAGCATTTGTTTGGGATGAGAAGTCTTCGTCTGTTGTCTCTCGCAGGTATGAGTCCTACTTCTATGTTAGTGTCGTCAGTGAAGAGTTGCGTGTTTGAAACCGAGCCCTGTGCATCATAGCTACGTGTATTCAGAACTCGCGGTAACTGGCTATTCAGCTGCTAAGTTCATTCGGTTTGGCCAGGCTGTTCATCAACAGCCTCGGTGACAAAGGGGCCGTTGTGATGGAGCTGAGGCAGCGTGCAGCCATCTAGAATGATGCAGGTTTCATGGATTACATTACTAAGTGGTCGTTGGACTAATGAGAAAAAACAATTGAGTGTTATTGCAGCATTGCCCCTGCTCTACTTGCTCCAGCTCATCCATGTGAGAGCTCTTTGTGACTTTGTACGTGTTTAACTCGCATGTGCACTACTGCGCTGGTGCTTATGAAACAATGCAATGGGACAAGAGTGAAGCTCTGACCAAAAACAAATAAGAAGCTGCACCTTTGCAGTGGGTTATCCAGGTAAAATCAATCCATGAAGTTTTTTTTGTCTTTGTGTGATTACATTCTGGTCAAATCAGGTAGAAGAACATGCTGAACTGTGTTTTTATGTAATGAGGTCCAAACTGGTGTTTCAAAGTTTAGACTCCAGATGTTAAGCTGCATGAGACAGGAATAACCAGGTTCCTGAGCTGCTAGAGCATACCTCTGTTATCCTTTAGATCAGACCGTAGGCTGAAGGGACGTGATGACGAATGCTAAGATGTTAAGCATGATGGATTCATTCCTCTGAGAGGAGACCTAGAACCCAGCCAGAACCAGGATAGCGTGTTTAGTGCAGAATGTAAGAGTTATCACCGCTGAGCATGTGACCAGATGACTAAAGTGAATCTCAGACTGCTAGTGGTCTTCAGGTGGTTCACAGCTGACTTTGGTCTTCCTGCTGTGCTCCCCCTCCCACACACACAGGGTGTCCTCTGCTGACCACCACTGGTCTTTCAGGCCTCATCCAGCTACAGGAGCTGGAGGAACTGGAGCTGACCAACTGTCCTGGAGCCACAGCTGAGCTCTTCAAATACTACTCCCAGCACCTGCCCCACTGCATGGTCATCGAATAGGGCAGCCCGGACCACCATACTCCAACCTTCCTCCTCTTAACCCTTCCTCACACCTTTCTTCATCTCCGCCAGGACACTGAACTGTTCCAACACTCATCGCCTGACCCCTCTCTTCCCTACACCCATCCGGACGGATTCACCCACAGTCAGACCGAGAGGCAGGAAGACAGGCGGAGGGACATGCCTGACCCAGAGAGAAGAAGGTGGAGTGATTGATGTGACGTCTTGTCTGACAGCAAGTTCCCTTTCCACAATCAACAGGGTTTGAATTCCCAGTGAGGGACTCTCTGAAGACTGCTGGATTTTTTTAAACTGAAGGGAGACGGTGCAGATCCAGATGCAGACTAGAAGGAAGAGGAAAGACTTGTTAAAGACCTGTTTTAGCTGTTGAGACTCACACATCGCAGTCCAACACGCCCACAAATGTAGAATATGTGGAGAATGATGTGACCGACCGACTTTCATCTTCTGTGTAATGTAACCGCAGTTCCACTCTTTTTTCTCAGAAGCTATCAAAGATTTAGTTTGATCAGATGAAGATGCGACACACCTGCTGAGGAAGCAGGACGGACCACTCCCATCTCGTTTCTCCCCTTCCAAGGTGTGTGTCATAGACCCAGTTTCCCATGTTTCTGTTTTATTAGAAATCAAAAGGAAAAAAGAATTGAAGAACAACTGTTTACATTGGCAACTTTGGCGAGTTTCCACGCTGTTTGATAATTGCTTCCGTTTGTGGCTTTTAATTTTTCTACACGTTTATTTTCCAGCTGGGAGGGCCGTTGCACACGGGGACATGAGGCGAGACTGTCAGCTCAGTGAGATGCAAAAAGCATTTAACCGGCTCCTTTGGGCTCAGACAACCATCCTGACACGATTCCATCACAGACAGAGCGCGTGTGGATAAACAGCGGGTGTTAGTGCAGATGGGTTTAAACCCAGCCAGGACATCCAACTTTAGACTTTTTAAATTCATCCATATTTTTATGACGGTAAAACAGTGTTTAGTGCATTTGAACTTGTGTGGCCATGATGCTTCTGAAGCACTATGATGAAGCCCGAGGCTGAGTGGTTCCAGTATTTATTGTTAAGGCAATTCCTGGTAACCACGACAACAAGTCCATTTAGGATCAACAACCATTTATTTCACTGTCAGAGCAAATAATATTTGAAATCTTATTAAAATGAGTTCATGTGAAATAAACCGATGTTCATTTCCATCTCTGAACTTGTTTATTATAATGAAATTTAGACTCCTGTGATCGGGGAACGCCTGGCTGGACGCTAGTACCCATCTACGGGGAAAACCCCCAAATCAGACACCGGCTTGGCCAGCGGTCTGCTGCTGCAGTGTCTGAAGGCTAACGGAGGTTGTGCCGTGGGTTATGGTGTTAGGAGAAGCAGATGGGTCGCCGGTGAGCGTGTTGCCTTGTCGGTCCTCAGATGTGTGGCGGTGGGAGGAAGTGGACCAGAACCTGCCAGTATTAGGTTGTGCCAAATGCATCAACAGCAGCAACTCAACAGTGATTAAACAGACTGAATGCTGTACGGACAAAATGGACCCGCATGTTTCTACCTGGTCTGTGTTTATGCTTCATTAGAACTCATCATGGATGTTCAGAATTTCTTCAGTGTACAGAAGTTTGTTTGTTTATTTATTTATTTAATTATTTATTTATTTATTTATTTAAGTTATCTCACGTGCACACAGTTTATATATTGGAGAGAAATGTGTTGTTTTAGTTTGGGGGACAATGAGCTTCTTCATTCACTGTTTTTAATTTCTATCATTATTATCAATAATAATAATATCTTTTGTAATTGTATTATTTATGGTGTGACATTTCTGCCCCTCAGTCTAATGATCTACTAAACTCTTGGACACCAGTGATCATTCACATCATTACCAGTGACTTCAAGTTTTTGAATATTCATAAAACAACGAAGTATATTTTCCTCTGTGAACGTCCGTGTCAACTTTGTATTGCTGTTTAGCTCTTTTGGAAAAGAAGAGGACGCTCAGCAGTGATGTTGTATTTACTTTCATTGTGCTGAATTTTGCAGCAGTGTGATGTTCATAAAACCTATAACAACGTCTGACATCAACTTTTGTCATGGCTGAGCGATGTTTACACTAACCGTTTAAAAGGGGCAAAATTCCCCGAGGATTCTCTGGAAGCTCATTACTGACAAAACTACTGGACCTGAAACCTAAAAAAGATCTGAGCGCCAGGAGGGCCTGCTTCAGAAGACTTTTTGTTAAGGAAGTCCAAAACCCGGCAAAGCAAAACTCAAACATAAAAGTGGACCAGTAAGGTTCTGGTGCAGTTTCAGACCAGTAAGGTCCCTGTCTGGTTTTAGACCAGTCACATCCCAGTCGAGTTCAATACCAGTCCGGTCTTGATAATATTCAGTAACATCCACTCACTTTTGGTTATTCACAGGTTTTCGATTTATGAAAAAAATAAATAAATAAAATTAAAAGTTCCTCCTGAATTCATTGTCCCTATCTCACGTTCTACCCTAAACAACTGCTTGTGTTCTCTCTCTCTCTGTCGGTTTTTCTGTTTGTGATGAGCTTCCCGCAGATCCACGTATCCGTTTACATATCATGAGCTGTCATGTCTTACCTTCCTATGGCGCATCAGTCCTGCTCACATCTATCAGAGACTTTCTATACCTGTCTGCTGGTCCTCTCTCACCATTTTGTTATAACCCTTGTACAGCACAACTTTAAGTAAGCAGTAAAATAAATTCTGACAGTTTACTGATAATGTTGAAAACAACAGAATCTGTATGATTTTTGTCAGCTTGACTCACTTTGGCAGATGACCACCAGGGCGCTGAGTAGTTCAGTAAGGTTTGGATTTCCATTTGATGCGTTTGCTCATGAGTTAATTAGAATAAAATGCTCACATTAGAAACGTTTCAAAAAGCATCTATGTTTACCAGCTCAGGAGGAACTAAAATAAAAGGCTTAAAGGAGCAATATGTAAGAATTCTTTAGTGAAATAACGTCAATCATGTTAGAAATACATCAAATCCAATCTGTATAAAATTACTAGTGGAGTTCCACAAGGGTCAGTACTAGGCCCTAAACTATTTATTATTCATGTAAATGATATTGTCTCTACATCTAATATGTTCAAGTGTATGTTATTTGCAGATGACACAACTTTTTATTATTCAGGAGACAATATTGTGGCGAGCTCAGTCACGGAGGAGACAGAGGTTTCTTTGGGAGCACCCGTTTAATCTTACACTCCTCAGCACGGCCACAGCAACAACAACAAAAAAAGAGCGCGCTCTCACCGGAAAAACAGTCGCCGAGAGAGCGCGTCACCCGTCACCATAACAACATGACAACAAGCACATAACTAATAACAGAACAAACCCCAAACAGCCCTGGCCCGCTACAATATTTATTAAATGATAGAAGTGATACAAACAGAGTTGAAAAAAATCTAATTATGGTTTGATGGGAATAAGCTTTCATTGAACACAGATAAATCATATTTTATGATATTCAGTAATAGAAAGTTGAATATAAAAACATTAATAAAATTTAACAAAATCTGTATTAAAAGACTAAAGGAAGTAAATTTTTTGGGAGTCATCACTGATGAGGATTTATCTTGGAAACTACATATCAATAATATCAAAATTAAAATAACTAAATTAATCGCAGTATTACACAGAGTGAAATGGTCACTAGATGACAAATCCCTATATTTATTATACAATTCATTGATCGTACCGTATTTGAACTACTGTGTTGAAATTTGGGGAATAACATATAAAACCTACACACATTCAGTTTTTTCCTACAAAAAAAGCAATAAGAATTATAACAAGAAGCAATTACAGAGATCCATCCAACCAATTATTTATCAAATTAAAAACTTTAAAATTTTATGACCTAGTAGATTATAGTATTTAGAAATTTATGTATAAAGTCGACAAAAAGCAACTTCCAACAAATTTAATTATGAGATTTATGGAAAGAAAGAGTAGTTATGATTTGAAAGGCAATAAATTATACATGATACCAAAACATAGGATAAATATAAAGGAATATTGTGTATCAATATATGGAGTCAATATGTGGAATAAATTAAGTGCTGAACTCAGGAATACCAAAACAATACATACCTTCAATTAACATATCAAAAATGAAATGCTTAGCTTATATGATGCTATGAGATAGACGTATTTATGAAGTGGAGAGAACGAAAAGGGAAAACACACATTATATGTTCTACTTTGTTTCCTTTTAGTTATTTTTTTTGTGTTTTGTTTTGCATTGATTGTTTTCTCCTTTCAATAATATAAGAAGAAAAACATTTATTTCTGTGTGTGTGTGTGTGTGTGTATTTGTTTTTTCTCCATTTTTTGCCAAAGTTCAAACAGTAAACCAGGTCAGACATTTTTTTAACTATAATAACTTTGTTGTCATTTGTATTTATTTTGGTTAAGGGAAACATAATAACATAAGTTTTGCTTCTTTCTGTTACTTTTTCTTTTTTTTATTTTTTGGCAAACCTGTTTTGTGTTTTGTTTTTATTTGTGAATAAATGAAAATAAATGTAAAAAAAATAGTTATAGTGAAACAGGTTTACTCCTCAGCCTGCTGAGGGGGCGCTCAGTTTTTCAAAATGGCCAAAGAGGAAAGTAGTTACTGTTTACAACCTGTGAAGTTGATGAGTCTGAGGCGAGCTAACGCGGCAGCACCGGCATTCATAATTCAACACTGGCAGGCAAAAAGCTCCAGAGTTGTTTAAAAAACCAAAGCCAGCAAACAGGAGCGACCCAGGAGTTATTTTTTGTACCCCTATGAAGCCACAGCATCTTTTTGTTTTTCTTTGGTGTCGGGTGAAGCAGGCTATAGGCTAACGTTAAGCTAACAATGTAACGCGAGTTAGAAGCAAATAGTCACTCAAGAAATCTCAAGCTACTTTTTAAAATGACCAACAACTTACAGTATATGACTCGGCTTTGCTCGTCACCTGTCTTTGGGCCTTTAATATGTGCTTGATGATATAACCAGGTACTTTGGGTACACCAGGGAACAAAGATTTTATAGTAATTTGACACAGAGGCAAAAATATAGTTTATAAAATCCGTTTATTTCTATAGTTTTACTACTAATGATGTAGTCATCATCATAATCAAAACTTTATTCCAGAAACAATGAGGTCCATAGTAAGAACAGTATAAATAAAGGATAAAATGATTAAACCAGACACATATAAGAAATAAAAAGCATAAGGACAGAGCTAGTTGCACATGTACATGCAGCTCCTGCAGCGTTAACACAGACTGGACGAGAAACGAATTGAACTTTGTTGGACATTAGTCAGATCTCAGAGCCTGTTAGCCTACACGTACATCTGTACATGAGATCACGAGGCACTGCAGCACAGCAGGGAACAACAGCCTGCATAAACCCCTGACTGGCTCTGCTCCAGCGAGGGACCTTCAACAGAAGTGGTACAGGACAAATGATTATAAATGGTGAGTCAAAGTGATATCAAATGAGAAAATGAATAAACTCTGATCAAACATGACCTTATGTTATAAGAGCTTAATTAAGTGACTCAGAAAGATGTGATGTCTGGGTGTCTAAAATAAATCTGGTTTGTGGCGTACCAAAAGGCCACGTGTTTCAGGGCAACTCCTTCACACGGGTCAGTCTGACACCGTGGAGCCGATATGAAGAGATGATTCTTAACATCCTGCATACGTCATGAGCCTCAAGGCCGCAAGAAGCAGAACTTACCTTCTACTCTCTGAATAAAGTCTGTCTTCCCAGGCGTAAATACTTCAGATCTTCATAAAATCATATTTTGTTGAATGAACAAAAAGTTTAAATCCAAAGTGTGTGTTTAATGTGTCTTATGCTTTACATTACGGGTTCAAATGAACATTTTTCCTGTGATAATTCATTTCAGATCTTAAATTACACCAGATTAGTATTTGTTGAGTTAATGTTAATCTATATCCACACATTCCAACATTGTTATTATTGATGTTTTAACATTCACCTCACAGTAATGTGTAATAACACTTTCACTTCACACTAAGAGTTAACCTCTAAGTATCTGGGTGAGGGAGTGATTTTCTGAGGTCTTTGGTAATGCCCTTTAAACTTGTCAAATTCTGATTTGTCTAAATTTGTCAACAAACAGTTGATAAAAATGAGGATACCTCCTGAGCCCTCAGTTCTCCACCAGTTCAACTGGTTCGGCCGACTGGCGAGCTAGCATTTGGAACCGATCTCTTTCTGCTCAAAGCCTCTCTGCAACGCTTGCGAGTGTATCAGATGCAAAATAGATTCGACAGCTCCCTGCCTTCACCTGGAGGGGCATCTCAGACCCAGAGGTCCACTCTACCGGCAGTGTCCAATACCGACCCCTTGTCTCCCTGGATCGCACGAGGACCTTCAACACAAAGGGTCCGTAGGTCTGCACACTGGCGTGGGATGGTTTCATGAATAATCTATAGCTTGTTAAACCACACAGTACAACCCAGACATCACAAGATCTCTCAGATGCTTAATAAAGTTTGGCTACAAACATCTAGCTTATATTCCATCATTTCATTCATAATTTTTTGTCATTTACAATCACTAGTTTAATAAGATAGAATTAAATTCATTTTTATAACTATACTCTTGACTCTGTCTGCATTAATATGAAGCGTGTGTTCCGTGAATAGTCCAAAGATCCTAAAGTAATATTAAATCAAATATTCAAAAACCAATCAGATTGACACTTCACATTTATATGGGTTTTCACATCTTATTGATCATTAAATAAATGTAGCTAATTCTCACTGCTACAGGTTGAATTTAATTTAGATTTAATTGGTTATCAAATTAATAATAAACCATCCAACGCCATCGTGACGAGCCTACGCTCCAGTGTAGTGGAAGTTCTCGGGTATCCGGTCGGCAAGCGAAGCCGTCTCGGCAAAGCGAGAGAGTGGACTTCTGATGTATCTGAAGGTCGTATAAGCCCCTCAGGAAACGCAAGACTGGTCGAAAAGATACCTCCTAGGCGGCATATGGCGGCAAAGAACTGACCGATTCCGAAAAAGGATGATTCATATGCAGCTAAAATTATTCCACTGAAACATCTAGTTTGATTCCCCAAAGGATGGTAATTTAGCGTGAGCTGGAAGCTTTTGCAGCCAAAGCTTCCAGCTCATGCAATTCTTGCAAAGCTTTCAGCTTACGTTAAATGACCATCCGTTGGGGAACAAAACCGGATTTTTCTGTGGAATAATCTTAGTGGCATGTGAACCATCCCTTTACAGAATCAACCGATTATTTGTTCAATCTACAAACAACTCATCAGCCATGAAACGGTCTGCCTCAGAAATTAGGGTCCATTTAAATTCCCAGCAGTAAAATACCAGATAGTTCTATGAGTAACTATGATGTAAGGAGACCTGTGGGGTTGGAGGGAACATTTACTTCTGGGCTCAACCATGGAGGGTGTCTGATGGCAGGAGGATCTCATCTCTTCTTTTATTTATTTGCGTTGTTTATACTTGGCTTCATCAGAAAGCGATCTCTGGCTTTCGCCGGAGCGGTTCGCAGCCGAGTGTGAAGCAGCTGAGAATCGAATCAGCTTCTCTAAATCTGAGACCATGGTCTTGAGTCAGAAAAGTGTAGAATGCCTTCTCCGGGTCAGGGATGAGGTCCTGGAAGTGGGATTTGTGTAACACATAATCAAGTGTCCCTTTATGCTATTATTAGATGTTAGCTCCGTTTGTTTCTCAAACGTGATTCACTAAACCAGCAGAATTCAGTTTGGTTCACACTGACATTTGGACTCACTACTGAACTCCTTTATCCACTAGGAGGCGCACTAGGCTAGCTTATAGCTGATAACAGGCATGGGCAGGGGTTGTCTGTGAAGAAGAAAAAAGAGAAAAGTGTGTTTTGTGCTTTTTTTGGCACTTTATTGAGGACTGGAAGCTTTGATTAGATATTTGATACAGTTGAACACGTTCTGTACAAAGTCAGTGTGAACGAGGAGTCCTTAAAAACAAATAACTATTCAATGAAACAATAACAATAATAATAACAATAACAAAGCATGTTTCAGATTCCTACCGCTAAAACGTTTATCTTCCTACAGTCAGTTTCAGCTAACATTACCTCAGGCAGGAACAAATCCTCACAGATGATGTTGAACCTCGGAGACAGGACAGACACAACGAGGACAGACATGCGTAGTGAGGACAGACAGATGCAGTGGAGACAGACAGATGCAGTGAGGACAGACAGATGCAGTGAGGACAGACAGGCATGGTGAGGACAGACAGATGCAGTGGAGACAGACAGATGCAGTGAGGACAGACAGATGCAGTGAGGACAGACAGGCATGGTGAGGACAGACAGATGCAGTGGAGACAGACAGATGCAGTGAGGACAGACAGATGCAGTGAGGCCAGTCAGAGGCAGTGAGGACAGACAGGTGCAGTGAGGACAGACAGATGCAGTGGAGACAGACAGATGCAGTGAGGACAGACAGGCATGGTGAGGACAGACAGATACAGTGGAGACAGACAGATGCAGTGAGGACAGACAGATGCAGTGAGGACAGACAGGCATGGTGAGGACAGACAGATGCAGTGGAGACAGACAGATGCAGTGAGGACAGACAGGCATGGTGAGGACAGACAGATGCAGTGGAGACAGACAGATGCAGTGAGGACAGACAGATGCAGTGAGGCCAGTCAGAGGCAGTGAGGACAGACAGGTGCAGTGAGGACAGACAGATGCAGTGGAGACAGACAGATGCAGTGAGGACAGACACAACGAGGACAGACACGCGTAGTGAGGACAGACAGATGCAGTGGAGACAGACAGATGCAGTGAGGACAGACAGATGCAGTGAGGACAGACAGATGCAGTGAGGACAGACAGGCATGGTGAGGACAGACAGATACAGTGGAGACAGACAGATGCAGTGAGGACAGACAGATGCAGTGAGGACAGACAGGCATGGTGAGGACAGACAGATGCAGTGGAGACAGACAGATGCAGTGAGGACAGACAGGCATGGTGAGGACAGACAGATGCAGTGGAGACAGACAGATGCAGTGAGGACAGACAGATGCAGTGAGGCCAGTCAGAGGCAGTGAGGACAGACAGGTGCAGTGAGGACAGACAGATGCAGTGGAGACAGACAGATGCAGTGAGGACAGACGCAACGAGGACAGACAGGTGCAGTGAGGACAGACAGAGGCAGTGGAGACAGACAGGTGCAGTGGAGACAGACAGATGCAGTGAGGACAGACAGGCATGGTGAGGACAGACAGATACAGTGAGGACAGACAGAGGCAGTGGAGACAGACAGATGCAGTGGAGACAGACAGATGCAGTGAGGACAGACGCAACGAGGACAGACAGGCGTGGTGAGGACAGATAGATGCAGTGAGGACAGACAGATACAGTGAGGACAGACAGGTGCAGTGGAGACAGACAGGTGCAGTGAGGACAGACGCAACAAGGACAGACAGGCGTGGTGAGGACAGACAGATGCAGTGAGGACAGACAGATACAGTGAGAACAGACAGGTGCAGTGAGGACAGACAGGTGCTGTTAGAACAGACAGGTGCAGTGAGAACAGACAGGTGCAGTGAGGACAGACGCAACGAGGACAGACAGATGCAGTGAGGACAGACAGTTGGCACATCAGCAGGTTTTAACTGTCGCTGTGACATCAGACAGGCTAAAAGGCCAACTTGTTCGTGGTCACATGACCCTTTCAGAGCAATAAACTCCAGCTTCAGCTACTTTCTTGTGCTGGCTGCACCCACGTGTGTGCACTACCATTCTTCAGTAAGTCACATTCATTCACTAATTTGCAAAACATTTCTTGTATCTTTTGTTAAAACTTACTGAGAATCATCAGAAAGAACACATTTAGGGACAACAGCAGTTTGCCTCAGAGTCCCTCAGCGGCTGGAGGACCATTGGGCTTCCTCAGGTGTGTTGGTGGAGGTTCAGAGCAGGCTCTCTGTTCCACATGTGTCAGTCCCGTTCTCCAGGGGCCAGGTGGACAGAACTAGCTCGCTGAAGTTCATGTTGCTCTCGTTGAGACGGCGTACGCGGTAGGCCTCATAGTGGATGTCGTGTGCCACGTCCTTCAGGTCTTGCAGGTGAGACCTTTGGAAAACAGAAAATACACACAGAAAAGAATTCAGTGGCACTAAACGTCTAACCTCTCACTCACAGCAAACACAAATGGGATGCTACATTCTACTAGTTTTACTCCGTGCTACATCTGTGTGAAACGAAGACGTCACATTAGATGGAACAGGTCTGAAATGGTCTATCAGTAAAGACCTTCTCTGTGCTTTAGCACTAATTGATAGGAGGTTACACAGTGCTGTGATCCTAGGGCAGATGGTGCGGTCACAGAACGTTTCTCTTCATGTCTTCACTTCTCTCTGAAGAATTCTGCAGCCCTCATTTATGAAAGTTGGAGCTTTCACTCGGAATTCTTACCAACAGCTTCTTTAATCAGATGTGGGCGGAATGTTCAAAAATACTATATGTATGCGTACCCAAAGGTCAAGTATTTCATCAAAATGAACAGAAATTCACTTTTTTATTTGCAGACACAAACATCCCATCAGTCTGGCCTCCAAACAAGAAGCACTACACAAGGCCTTGTCACCGGATAAAGGAGACATAATCATTCCTAGCTACCTCATCTTGGCTGGAACAAAAGTCATGCAGCAGACCAGACTTTCACGCTGAATAAACTTCATCTTCCTTGAATCATACATAATTTTACAACTTTATAGGTTGATATAATCAAATGTGTTGGATGAACAAGATGTTCAAATCCCAAAGCATGTGAATAATCTGTGCATTAATGATGTGTTAAATGAATATTTTTCCTGAAATGATTCATCTCAGATCTTAAACTACACAAGATCAGTGTTTGTTGATTTAACAAGTTCATCTGTCAGTATACTCATACATCATTCGATTAATATTAAGGTTAACATTCACTTCCCACTAAGAGTTAACCTCTTAATATCTGAGTGAAGGAGTGACTTTCTGAGGTCTTTAATGCCCCCCTTAAAGAGAAAATAGCAGGTAATTTTTTTTCTAATTCACATAAAATGCTGTTCAAAAATACTATTTGAAAGGCTTATTGTGGATATTTGGTTTAAAACACACAACAGCAGAGTTTTCTAGTAAAAAGTTCCTTTCTCTTGTTTCTAAACCTGAACCTCTGACGTAACCAAAGCGAGTTAGAAGCTCGGCGCTGCCTCAGCTCAGAGTGGAGAGTGGCTAGTTTTAGGGTAAAGAGGTCATGTGATCCAGTCAGTGTGTGTTTACTAGGGTTGGGTTGTGTTCATGTTAATAAACTAGAGTGTGTGAAGGCTGCACCAACTCCAGCCTGTCTGGACATCGAGTCCACGGGTTTCCAGATAAGAGAAACAACGCCTGTATCTCCGTGCCTGAGGGTGTTTCTGCAGCTGAAAAGACGGACTTCTGTAGCCCACATCGGTCGGTACCGGGTCAGGGAGGTCCGCGCTGGGCTCCAGAGACCCGTGGTGGGGTTTAAAATTTAAATGCAAATTTCTGGAGCTCAGATCACCATCAGAACTAGGTCAGAACCGACCACAAGATGAGACGCACTTCTAGGGATGGGTACCGAATTCGGTACTTTTTAAGGTACCAACCGAATTCCAAAGTACCGACCGAGCACCGATTCACTTCATTTCAAACAGTGCCTCGTTTCGGTACCTTCATAACGAGAACTTGCCAAGACAGCTGCGCATGCACAAGAGCGTTATGTCGTCGCTCGCTGCGAGCGAGTTGTAAACAGAGCAGCATGGTAGAAAGAACGAAAGCTAAAGCTTGGGTCCACTTCACTAAATGTGATGGGTAACTGGGTGATGATGAAACCAGCGACAACGATCAAAGTGAGACATCCTCATCTTAATCTGCTCCGGTAGGTAAATAAAATGTTTAAGACAACGTTAGCTTGATATGTTAGCTTCCGTTTCACTAATGGTGCGTTTGCTTTCTCCTCGGAACTCCGAATTTCCGACTAGAAGAACATGAACGCGCTCTAAAGTTTGGCTTCACTTTACTAAATGTGACGGGTGATTGGGTGAAGATGAAACCAGTGACAACGATTTAAGTGTGAGGCATCATCGTTTTAATCTGCTCCAGCAGTTAAATAAACTGTTTAAGATAACGTTAGCTTGATATGTTAGCTTCCATTGCCACCGTTGTTATCAGCTAATGGTGCGTTCGCTTTCTCCTCGGAAATTCTAACTTCCCAGTAGAAAAAATCCAATGAAAAAAGATGGCAAAAGGAATGAAGATACACAGTAAATTTAGTTCACAGTAAAGATGTTTGCTTCAGTTTAATTATCAGCTTATAAAACTACAAGGACGATGTTAAAATACAAACTGTTGAATATTATTTATCGTGATATTTATCAAATATTGTTATATATTGAGAAAAATATATATTTAATTATAAAAGAGAATTAAAATAATAAACACTCAAAAGTATCGAAAATTGGTACAGTTAAGTACCGGTATCGATTCCTAGGTACCGGGAATTAGTACCGGATCGATTCAAATGTCAAAGGTACCCATCCCTATGCACTGCTCACTGGGCCAGTAGAGCTGGTTTCTGGGTCGGAACCAGATCAGAACCACCACCTAGACCACCAGGAGAGGATGTGTGGCTTTTAAATACTAGTGAGGCAGTCGGGCTGGTTTCTGGGTCAACTCCAGCTCAATCACAGGTGTCTCTCTCTCAGCTCAGGTGGCCTGTCGAGCTGGTGTCTGGGTCGGAACCAAATCAGAATCCTCTCAGACCACCAGGAGAGGATCATGCACAGCTTTTAAAACTACCAGCTCGACTGGCTCGCTGGTGTCCGGGTCGGATTCAGTTCACAGAAACCTGCATGAGCTCCAGAATCGGATCACGAGCGTCTCTCTTATTCTCTCTTAACTTATATTAACGAGTATGAGACAGCTGACAGACGCTCATTAGTTTATTATTGTCAAGTATTAATATTATATTAACTGACCGATACTATTTTAGTTGTCTGGATAGTAATCTATACAGTATTGTGATGTTAGCACACAAGTTTAAGCTAGTATTGTTAACTGCAGTTGTAAGTGTAATATTTTATAGTGTAGTGTAGTTTCTGATAGTGTAGTGTAGTATTTGATAGTGTAGTGTAGTTTTTGATAGTGTAGTGTAGTTTTTGATAGTGTAGTGTAGTATTTGATAGTGTAGTGTAGTATTTGATAGTGTAGTGTAGTATTTGATAGTGTAGTGTAGTTTTTGATAGTGTAGTATTTGATAGTGTAGTGTAGTTTTTAATAGTGCAGTGTAGTATTTGATAGTGTTGTGTAGTATTTGATAGTGTAGTGTAGTATTTGATAGTGTAGTGTAGTTTTTGATAGTGTAGTGTAGTTTTTGATAGTGTAGTGTGGTATTTGATAGTGTAGTGTAGTAATTGATAGTGTAGTGTAGTTTTTGATAGTGTAGTGTAGTAATTGATAGTGTAGTGTAGTTTTTGATAGTGTAGTGTAGTATTTGATAGTGTAGTGTAGTTTTTGATAGTGTAGTGTATTTGATAGTGTAGTGTAGTATTTGATAGTGTAGTGTAGTATTTGATAGTGTAGTGTAGTTTTTGATAGTGTAGTGTATTTGATAGTGTAGTGTAATATTTGATAGTGTAGTGTAGTTTTTGATAGTGTAGTGTATTTGATAGTGTAGTGTAGTTTTTGATAGTGTAGTGTATTTGATAGTGTGGTATTTGATAGTGTAGTATTTGATATTGTGTAGTTTTTGATAGTGTAGTGTAGTATTTGATAGTGTAGTGTAGTAATTGAAAGTGTAGTTTAGTATTTGATAGTGTAGTGTTGTATTTGATGGGTGTTTTCCTGAGAAAGCTTGTTTGTGCTGCCGCGGCCCAGACATGAGGTACTTGACGGTTCGTGGATCTTGGTTCAGAACACAAGCTAAAATTCTTTTACCTGCTGCTGTCAGACTCACCTGATGAGCAGATCTCTAAGGTTGGCGAACTCGCAGTGTGCTAGGTTTTCAACTGTTGAAAAAGAAATATCATTTGAATTTGGCTCTAATCGTGACCTACTGCATCAAGTACTTCATGAATGTTAATGAAAACTGAGACTTCTTATTACTAAGCATTATGAGGACTGTAGCTAGCATTTAGAAAATAACACACAATGTTGAAACACAATGAGCCCAGTTGTAAAATTCATACTTGAGTCAGAAACTGAGTTCTGATAGGGGCTGCTGTCCTAGTCGGTGCAGTTCACCAGGCCAAAGGTTACATCACAATGGTTTTACCTTCGCCACTTTAATTGACAACCAAACAATAAAACCAGATGTGAAAGGGAACACTCACCTTCGATGATTCCCCATTTAGTTTTACGGCCCAGAACTTTGTTTCCATTCACCTGGTGCTCCTTGTCAGTTCCCACCACAGCAAAAGGAAGGCTTTCCTGCTGGTCCAAAACCACAAATACTTATTTCATTTGTACCTTTGAGTTTTGCTATTTGTTTAATATAAGCTGTAAATACGTATCTCCATGGCAACAACGGCGGTATGAAATAGTTGCTTTCAGTTACATGTTTGTGGGGCTTTAATGTTAATGACACCTCCCCAATAACAGCTGGTCGATGGACCAAATTTGACTACTGGTTTCTGGTAAAGCAGAACCCATAAAACCTCTGACGTGGACACCATACCCTGATCCTGTCATTGAGGACACGTTCTTCTGTGTCTTCATCGTATTCTCTCTGGGGGTAAATATGAATGCCATTGGCTGCCAGGTCTTGTTTTATCTGCAAAAAGATCAAAATTCAAGTGAGTTTGTGACTGTGGCTCACAAGATCAGAAGAACACTTTTATGTACAGTAAAGCTGGAAACAGTTCATTGAACCTCTACATATCATATGTAAGGGCTCACGATTACCCAGGAGTCCTGATACAGGGCCCAACTCTACCTCGTAAATTAGGCCTGCAAACAGGGTTCGAATTACGGGGGAGCTAAGGGGAGCCTGGCTCCACAAAGCTGTCTAGGGCTATAAATTCAGTTGTGTGTGTGTGTGTGTGTGTGGGGGGGGGGGGGGGGGGGGGCTGGTGTTATGGTCACCAGCCTGGTCTCTGGTGATCAGGGAGCCAGGATCACGCCACCCCGGTGATCTGCCAGACACCGCCCCTCTTCCTCCTCTCCTCCAGGCTACTGATGAGCACAGCTGAGCTGAATCCCTGTAACGACCCACACCTGGCATAAAAGGCTGTGCCATCCAGCAGTCTGGGAGGCAGTAGTGCAGAGGTTCTGCTGTCCTCCAGGCCTCAGGGTTTGGTTTCAACACCTTAGTTGTGATGAGTTTTAACCGGAATGTTAACGCTCTTAGATGATCCAGAGGGATCTTTTGATGTTGTTTTAAAGGTTAACTTGGTTTGATGCAATTTAATTGACTTTGGTTTTAACCCTCCCACTGTCCTAATGGGTGACCCCGCAAGGAAGGTTGACCATTGAGCAGGGTTGATGGTTTATCCCTTGAGGTCCACGTGGCAGGGATGAGGTGGTGCTCACTCCTGCCACATGGACCTCAAGGGATAAACCATCAACCCTGCTCAATGGCCAACCTTCCTTGCGGGGTCACCCATCAGGACAATGGGAGGGTTAACCCTCAGTTAACACCTTCAGTTTTGGTAAAACCTTTAACAAAGTTTTAACCAGGTGTTTTAATGTTAACCTTTTTGTCACATTTTCATTTGGCATTATTTTTATAATGCCCTCCACCTGTTTGCTCACTTGTTTTTAGAACCTTTTATGACAATGAAACCCATTTTAAACCCACAATCATGTTTCTTATGTTACCCCCTCCTTCACATTTTAACACCTCCTGTCGGGGACGTAACAGCTGGCCAGCAGGTTGTGTAGCCTGTTAGCAGTAGCTCGGCCCGTCAACAGTAGAGGCTAGCATTGTTCTGCGGTTAGCAGTACAACAACTCATATTTTGAGTTTTGAAGTGGGTTGGGCCAAGGGGCAATCAGTGAAGCAAACACGAAAATATCAAAAATTCCAGGTCGTCCCTGAACGATTGCATTTTGGTTAAAAAAACATTTTAGGCTTCACAGATCTAATTAAAATGTGAAATTGTGAAATATTAGGGGCATGCCTTTTTGATCGACAGCCATTAGCATTAGCTGTTCACTCCAGGGAAGGCCTCAGTCTCTGTGTCACGATAAGTTTAACAGCCTAGAAGGCAGAGCGTAGCAGAGTGGCTCACCCATACCTCCGGTAGCTTAGGTTAACTTGTAGCTACATCAGAAATGACTTTATTTCCACATGTCTTTAGTGCAGTGGGAACAGACAGAAAAATTTTACACTCACTAGCCACTTTATTGGATACACCTTGTATCCTAGTTGGGTTGTACCGGGTACCTAGTACCGGGTTGGACCCCTTTTTGCCTTCAGAACTGCCTTAATCCTTGTGGCATAGATTCAACAAGGTACTGGAAACACTCCTCAGAGATACTGGTCCATGTTGACATGATGGCATCACACAGTTGCTGCAGATTTGTCGGCAAGATCTGGTGACTGCTGAGGCCGTCTGAGTACAGTGAACTCACTGTCATGTTCAAGAAACCAGTCTGGGATGATTCGAGCTTTATGACATGGTGCATTATCCTGCTGGAAGTAGCCATCAGAAGATGGGAACACTGTGGTCATAAAGGGATGGACATGGTCAGTAACACTACGCAGGTGGGTTGTGGTGTTGCAACGATGATCAGTAAGTATTAAGGGGCCCAAAGTGTGCCAAGAAAATGTCGCCCACACCATTACACCACCACCAGCCTGAACAAATGCCAAATTCTGATCCTACCATCCAAATGTTGCAGCAGAAATCGAGACTCATCAGAGCAGGCAACATTTTTCTAATCTTCTATTGTTTAATTGTGGTGAGCCTGTGTGAATTTTAGCCTTAGTTTCCTGTTCTTAGCTAACAGGAGTGGCAACCGGTGACGTCTTCTGCTGCTGTAGCCCATCTGCCTCAAGGTTCAACGTGTTGTTTGTTCAGAGATGCTCTTCTGTTTACCTTGGTTGTAACGAGTGGTTATCTGAGTTTTGGGCTCGACACACGGGAGGCGACATCGCCTCTCCTCCATTCATTTTCAATGAGACATGCACGACAAAGCGATAATCGCGGGTCTCCCTCCTACCAGGCGAAACGTGAAAAATGTGCGTGTGAAATTTAGCGCTCGTGCACGTGTCGTGCACAGGCGACCCAGCGACGCGATCCCAGAAAGTTGAAACATTTTCAACTTTTCATCGCTGTCGCCCGGACGAGGACCAATCAACGGAGGTTTCATTCACTGACCAATGAGCGGACAGGATGCTCCGTACATCTCCGAGCAAACATGGAGAAGTTGATTATTATTATGTTTTATAGTAAAATCAGAAGTAAGATTTCACATAACTCTAGCAGCACCTTGTGAAACATCATATCTACCACTTTATTAACTCTGAACCGCTTAAATAACCTTAATTCCCTCCAACCTGACACAGCCAAACAAAACAACGGAAGTTTCGATTTCGCCATGGAACAGAACGCGTAGACGGCTTTGCCGCTGGACGCTGATCGCCTCCTGTGTGTCAGGTAATAAAAGCGACAGCGACAAATTTTGCTGATCGCGGTTGTTTGTCGCCTCCCGTGTGTCGAGCCCATTACTGTTGCTTTTCTGTCAGCTTGAACCAGTCTGACCATTCTCCTCTGACCTCTGGCATCAACAAGACATTTTCACCCACAGAACTGCCGCTCACTGAATGTTTTCCCTTTTTGGGACCATTCTCTGTGAACCCTAGAGATGGTTGTGGGTGACAATCCCAGAAGATCAGCAGAGAAAACTGTAGTTCATTTAGCTCTTTTTAGACTTTCTAATGCCATACACACCAATTTGATTGATTGAGTTAGAGGTTGAATCATGAGTTGGGACAACAGTGGCAGAAGAGGTCAGTGCACGTCTCGTAATTGGAGGTTTGCAGGACCATGTCCTGCTCAGTCTGTCACAGTTGTTGTGTCCTTGGGGAAGACACCGAACAGACGTAGCTTGCTAGTAGTGGTCAGAGGGACTGTGGCTTTGATGAGCTAAAGAGGGTCTCTGAGAAAACATGACACAGACTCGCAGGTCTTCATTCCAGAGATGGGACTGAGAGGTCAACAATTAAGTTCCAACAAACCAAAAAAATGTTACCACTGTCCATGCACCTTCTACCTGTTACTTTAGAACAGAAACAAAGCTACTCATCAAACTACATATAAATCATAAAAAGATCAGTGCAATCAGACTGGTCACACACAGAGGCAATGTGTACACGTTTTGCCTTACTCTTTCTTTGAACTCCTGTCTTTCATCAACAGTGAGTGTGTCAGCTTTGGCGATGACAGGTACAATGCTCACAACCTTCCCCAACCTCTTCATGAACTCTACATCAAGAGGACGTAACCTGGAAACACAGCAAGTTCTGGGTAAGGGAAAGAAACAGAATCTGCCCTGAAGTCTGAAGATTTTTGTTGATAAAATATCATCCATCCATTTTCTGAACCCGCTTGTGCACGTAGGGTCGTGGGGGGGCTGGTGCCTATGGGCAATCAGGCGGGGTACACCCTGGACAGAGAGCCAGTCCATCGCAGGGCAACACAGAGACACACAGGACAAACAACCACACACACACACACACACACACACACACACACACACACACACACACACACACACACACCTAAGAACAATTTAGACAGACCAGTCAACCAAAAGCAGTCATGGTTTTGGACCGTGGGGGGAGGCCGGAGTACCCGGAGAGAACCCACGCATGCACAGGGAGAACATGCAAACTCCATGCAGAAAGATCTCAGGCCAGGAATCGAACCCAGGACCTTTTCACTGCAAGGCAAAAGCTCTAACCACTGCGCCACTGTGCAGCCCAATAAAATTTCATATCATCATAAAATTCTAATTATACATCAAAGTACAGTTTAATTAGAAATGCTGTGTTATGGTTTTAGGTAATAGTACACCGTAGCCTAGAAATCTAGACGAACTGTAATCTGCAGGTCGGTCTAGCCACGCTCCAGTGTAGCCTCAGCAGGTCTACCACCGGCCTGATCAGTTCTGTGTCTTGCACTCAGTGTTTGTTAGGGGGACTAAATGCTAGAACTGCAATTGAGAAAAACTACAAAAATGGCGTCGGTTCAGGAATGGTGCTTGTTTGAAACGGCGTTAGCATTAGTCAGTTTAGACTCGGCCGGAGCTAAAAAAAAAGCCTATTGGCTCCATGAAAGTCTCAGCCCGCTCTCTCATCATTTTATTATCCTTCTTTTAAAAAAAGGGTTCAGCCCAAAAAGAGTAAAAATCAAGAATAAAGAGTAAAAGAGAGTAAACAACGTAAAAACTTAATGCAGAAATATGTGTTCATCACATAATGTTATTGCAACATTTTGTAAGTGGTTACTTTTAATAAATTGTCAATAGAATATAAAGGTATTCAATAAAATGTAATATTCCATAAAAACATGGATTATCAATATTATTGAACCTTTAATATTTGATTGATGATGAAACTAGGTACTTTGGGTGTGCCAGGGAACCAACGCTGATGAATTATATGACAGAGAGGCAAAAATATAGTTTATTTCATACTATATTCCAGCAACTAATGATGATGCAGAGTAAATGACTAAATGATGATTTAAGGTAATATCCACTGAGACAATGAAGAAACTCAGATGAAACATGGTCTTTCACATCTGCTGAATTGTTTTGCAGATTAAAACAAATAACGGTTGGATCTTGAAAAAGGATGGTTCTTATTCCATTGGAAAACCTGGTCTGATCTCCCAACGAGAGATTATTTAGCATGAAGGCTGGACTGAAGTTTCATTTCTGTGTGAATCTTTTTATTTTTTCCCGTGTCCTGTCTGGCTGTGAAGCAAACAGAATTAATGTCTGAATGCTGGTGACAAGCTCAACAGATTTACTCTCAGGTGGAGCATCAAAGCTTCTGCTTTAATGCCACGCCTGATACTTAAAACTTTATTGTTATTGGTTTTTTAATGCTTTGTATTTTCGACCAGACACGGAGACAGAGGTGACAGAGAAAGGAAGAGACAAAAGGTGGGAGGGGGGGGGGGGGGGGGGTCCACGAAAATAAACAATCAAGATGAACAAGAGTCTGCTTCTAGACCCGCAGAAAAGGGACACACAACAATACAACAGGAGCAAATTATCACTGCGTCAACCTGATGAAGAAATGTAAAATCAACATTGTTTTACTGAACAACGATCAGGATTTAATATACCTGCTTCGCCACGTTCTGGTTTTTGACCCACGCCTCCTCTCCGACTCGGTCTCCAGCCTCGCCCTCCTCGGGGAACGTCACGTCTAATAAAGACTTTTAAAGGTGCTTTACTGTGTTTGGTATCATCATGGGTCCTTCTAGTTCAGCTCACGACACTTTTATTAAAATTTGTAACGATGAGGCCACGGCGGCGCCCCTTTCGTGTTCTAGATATTAAAAAATATGAACTATAATAATATAATAAAAACAGACTTGTTTCAGTGCTGTTTCAGTCTCAAGGTCAAAGGGCAGGTCATGTCATGTGACACAGGTCACAGACCGACCTGTTGTTGTAGCGTCTTCGCTGGGTGCAGTGTCTAAAGAAAGGACAAGAGTGGGAGGAGAAGAAGTCTTCGTTGGTGGTCTGTATTAGGGTTGCTATTTCTAATAAAAAACAGACAAAAACTGGACCACAGCGGCTGGAATCACAAAGACACTGCTGAGATGTCTTCACAAACTTGGCTTTGATGAGCAGTTTTTGGGCAAGTGCTTAGTGGCTTATTCTTGTGATGGTGCTTCTGTGATGTTAGGTAGAAGAGCAGGAGTCGCCACATAGCCTTGTTCAAGATTTCCAGACCTGTTTGTGTGGCAGAGCTCTAACCAGGTGGCCTGAAGGAAGTCAGCGGACTTAACAAGGGATGCTCAATGTTCTGTTTTTACCGATATCTGATGTTCTGTTTTTTACAGATATCTGATGTTCTGTTTTTACCGATATCTGATGTTCTGTTTTTTACAGATATCTGATGTTCTGTTTTTTACCGATATCTGATGTTCTGTTTTTTACCGATATCTGATGTTCTGTTTTTTACCGATATCCGATATAAGCCAACTCTCATTTCTGATACTGTTATAAACCAATATCGATATTGGCGAGGTCCCCCTAAGAAAAACTAAACCAATTCATTTAAAAAAGCTAAAATCACATATTTTCTATCATGGATGCTTTAACCGTAAGCATTAATTGTGCTAAATGACAACTACTTAATTTATATTAGTCAATAGAAAAAGTGCCATTTTTCATTTGTCTCCAACAGCAGCTGAAGCACAGTCTCCCGGAGATTATCCTGGCAGACACTCTGCAACACCTTTTGTCCAAAGATAACTATGAAGTACATGATGGGAAAAAGTTTGATTAATAAGTTAATAAATAGCGGAGATGGGAATTGTGGCACCAACAACTGAACAAGGTTCATTCACTGTGCTGATTGAAATCCCCTGTTTTAGTTGCTGAGCTGAAGAAAAACACTGCATGGAGATGACTTGCTGTCTCAAATCCCATCTCTGATAAGCAGAACCAGTAAATTAGTGCTATAAAGGTAAGATGTTTTAAGTTTTGAAAACAGACGATCTCTGTTAAATCCTCTGTGCAGAAACGCAACAGAGTGAGCACTCTCACCTCAGACCTATCAGTGAAATATTGTTCTTTGTCTTGATTACGTTTAGGCAGAAACGAGAGAATAAATGAACACGCTGAATGTGCTTTATGCGTTTGTGCCTTGGATAACCTTGTTCTCCTAACTATCAGCGTGTTTAGGAAATGTTTGGATGTGTGTTAAAGTCAGTCGATAAATTGTTAGTAGTGTACACATGCTAAGCTAGGCTAATTACTAAGCATGCTAAGATGTGTGCAATAGTCATAGACATTAATATAGGTAATAGTAATGTATTTTTGAGTAAAAAATAATGAAATATATCTTCAAGACATTGTTAAAGATATAGAACACTCTTGAGCCACACATTTTAGATAGGACTGCCTTGTAATTCGTTCTCTGAGGGAAAAAAACTCCAGTGCACCATCTGACAATGACATCTCTCCTCTGATTGGCTAACAGCAACACGACTCTACCACTGACTCTGTTTGCTCTGCAAAGTTGATGTTTTATCTCCACAAATAACACAAACCTGGAGACGTTCTGCTGTGTGGTGGAGATGCTAATGCTAACAGTTAGCTTCTACTAGCAGAGAGGTTCTCTGCTGTTTCCTGGACGCTAAACCAACAACAGCCTCCCCCGTCGTGAGTCCAGATGGGTGAGTCCATGAATGTTAGTGACAGTGTGACATAGATCTATAAGGCTTTTCTAATCCTAGAGTTTCACCATCTGTTTTCTCTCAGAAGCTACTGCAGGAGGTCGGTGTAAGAGGCTGTTTTCATGTTCAGCCTGTAGTGACTGATTATGATCAGAAATAATCATTAAAAAAGGGTTATCAGTGTTCCACACCTTTAATAGATGAAACATTTGAAACTACAGGATGTTTTTGAATTACAGCACTTTAAGTCTTATGTTTAAAACGATATAGTGTTGGTTAATACTACTTCAGATTGTGAAAAATATATTCTTTAGCAAAAAGTTCAGGTTTTCAAGTAATCGGGTATAAGATTGCTGTTACTTCTTCACAAATCTACTCAAGTAAATTATAAAGTATAATTACATTTTCATCTAAAATGTACTCAATGCAAAGGAGTTAATGTAAAGTAAAATCTTTCCTAACTAATGTAACCTGATAGGGAAAATGATTTTATTTATTTATTTGTTCTATTGCTAAGTCAGCGAGACAACAACAGAATACAGGTGTTAGCATACGCGAAGAGCTAACAAACAACAATAATGATCTATCAAACATTGGCAACAGGAGACAAATTATCAATGCACCTCATTCAGTTAACAGATAATATTACCGTATTTTCTGGACTATAAGTTGCACTTTTTTTCATAGTCTGGCTGATCCTGCGACTTATATACCAAATTATGTAGGCTATACCACGCTGCTGCCGGCCGGCTCCGGCCCAGGAATGAGCTCTCCCCGCCCGCTGGGAGTATTTGAAACACCGCCATTCTCTGCTGGAGACCGTTGCGCGCTGCTGCGCATACCGCTGATGCAACGGCTGGTTGTTTATTCTGTTATTGTTACTCGTACTTGTCTTGCAATGTGAAACGCTTGGTCTCAGATTTTTTAAGAAAAATAATTAAATTTCCCCCCAAAATGCGACTTATATATGATTTTTTTCTTCTTCATTATACATTTGATGTCTGGTGCGACTTATACTCCGGAGTGACTTATGGGCTCGACACACGGGAGGCGACATCGCCTCTCCTCCATTCATTTTCAATGAGACATGCGCGACAAAGTGACAATCGCGGGTCTCCCTCCTACCAAGCGAAATGCGAAAAACGTGCATGTGAAATTTTGCACTCGTGCACAGGCGACCCAGCGACGCTATCCCAGAAAGTTGAAACATTTTCAACTTTTCATCGCTGTCGCTCGGACAATGAGCGGACAGGATGCTCCGTACTCCTCCAAGCAAACATGGAGGAGAAGTTGATTATTATTATGTTTTATATAGTAAATCAGAAGTAAGATTTCACATAACTCTAGCAACACCTTGTGAAACATCATATCTACCACTTTATTAACTCTGAACCGCTTAAATAACCTTAATTCCCTCCAACCTGACACAGCCAAACAAAACAACGGAAGTTTCGATTTCGCCATGGAACAGAACGCGTAGACGGCTTTGCCGCTGGCGCGGATCGCCTCCCGTGTGTCAGGTAATAAAAGCGACGGCGACAAATTTCGCTGATCGCGGTCGTTTGTCGCCTCCCGTGTGTCGAGCCCATTATACTCCGGAGCGACTTATAGTCCGGAAAATACGGTAATGATATACTTGAAAAGGTCCACAAGATCTAATCTACTTAACCTTATCTGCTGTCCTGTTTACTGTCAGCCACTTGGCTATAATTTGAAACCTTTGATGCAACGGCATAAAGAAAGCTGGGTAAACAGACCAGTTTATGTGTGTTTATCCAGTGACTGTGTATGGCTGGATGTTACATTTTAGTTTTGACGACACTGATTCAAACTAAAAAAATAAGTTTGAAAAGTTTGAAAAAGTGGCTCCATGACACTTAGAATTAGGCTCATATGAATTAGATTTAGAAAAAGCTGTGTTCTTTTGCTATGGTGGTGTGTGATGAAATGTGTTCTCCACCTTTGACCCATCCCCCGGGGCAGCAGTGAGCTGCAGACACGGCTGCGCTCGGGAACCATCTGGCGGTTTAACTCCACAGTCCTTAATGGTGAGTATCAAGTGGAGAGGCACTGGGTCCCATTTTTAAAGTCTTGTTATGACTCGACGGTGGATTTGAACCCACGATCTGCTTGCCTCAGGGTGGAAACCCATACCCCTTGGCCACTGAGCTGCTGTTGTCTCTACATGCACCGACGCCACATTAACACCGCCAGTTCATCCCCTTTACTGGGGAGAGAACTGGCATTTCCCAAGACAATTAAGGAATCACAGGTCAGTACCTTTTCCAATCCAGATGTCCTACGCCATTCCGTGTCTCTTTGTGCTTAACTCAAAGAGAATATAGAAATCTAGTTTGGTGGAGAAATGCCCGGCGGAGCTACGGGCGCTAACTGCTGGTCTCTGATGAAAACAATGGCCGCGGGATCAGTGGTGTTTGTGCCGGGCACAAAGCCCGATAAAACAAAAATAAAAACTGAGTTGCCCAAAAAGTAGTGCTCTCCATTTTATCAACAAGTAAATAAGTAAACAAATACACAACATGACGAAAAAGGATTAAAAGTAAGAATTGAAGAATGACTGGAGAGCTGCTGGAACAGGCTGCCTGCCAGTAGTGTTTAGTCTCAGCCTAGATACCTATTGTATACTGGAGACACACACCTACACACAAACACGCCTCGTTTAATCAGCAACGCTAAAGAATGTTGAAAAGACAGAACATTGAAACTGAGGTCTTAAGTCCAGTTCACACGGCAGGATTAGTGTGCTGATTTTTGACCCGATCCTCTACCCCTGACTGTGCTATGAATGCGCCCGGTTCCTGTAGAAGCTCTTTTGTGCATTTCGGCCATGTTTGGTGTGTTAAGATGCTATGGTCTGGTCGGAAGCACGTTGGGACCGATCAGATAATAAATCAGGCACGCGTTGGATTGTCTTGGTCCGATTTTCGAGGAGTCTAGCTCATCAGGCAGTGAGGTGACAAAAGCACTCTGCACACTCCTCCACCATGCTTGTTTTCTCCAAAGCCACGTTTGATCTCGCAGCGTTTCCAGTCTGACCAGGGAAGAGTCCTGTGTAATGTCATTGTGTAGCTTTTACCATGTAGCGCGACACCACACCGTAGGACCAAAACCTTTATATCACCACATGTGGGGTTTCTTGTTTTGAAAATCGTCCAACGCTCTAGAAATCCTGCCATTTGAACCGGGCCTTAGAGACTTAGACCTCAGAGGCTCAGCAGTAAAAAAACATCAGGTATCAGTTGTGCTCTGGACTGGACTATTGGTGCTTTATAAACACAGAAGCCCTGGAAATGAAGCTGCAACTACAAATACATCCAGAACCATGAACCTGTCTCAGCTGCAGCGCAGAACAAAGCAAACCAATAAGAAGACTAAAATGTGTCTGAAAAGTCAAAATGAGGAAGAATTCATGAGCACTACCTTCAAAGCGTTAGCTTAGAACCCTAGGTACATTTGGTCAGCACTAAAGCATTTATGAAGGGAGGCTGTGGCACAACAAACTGCTATGCTCATATACTGTAAATGACCTACAGGAAGACTATCAGGCTGCTGAAGGAGTCTGGACCGATAAGGACAGTAAGGACTTAAACCAGCTGAGACCTCATCTGCGTGCTGGTTTGCTCAGCCAGTTACTCACCTGTGTCCCGTGGCAGGGAGGAAGTAGATGCAGCAGTGCACTCTGCTGTCAGGTATTCTCCTCTTCCGATTGATGTTCAGCTCCTCTCTCAGGTATCGTTCATACTGCTCGTTGACATACTTCACAATGGGCTCCCAGCTGGAGAGAAAGAGCAGCAGGGAAAGGTTACCGGGATGCATCTGAATCATTAACACTATTTAATGTGGATGAATGGAATCAGAAAGCCTAGATAGTTATCAATTATCTTTTAATGGATTTATAAATGAGTTTACTGTTTGAATGGTAATGGAAAATGGTCTGCATTTTTATAGCGTCTTCCAGACTTCTACACCCCCCAAGGTGCTTCAAAACACAATCTGTTATTCACCCATGCATGCACACACATTCACATTCATGGTGGTGAGCTACACTATAGCCACAGCTGCCCTAGGGTGCACTGACAAAGGTGAGGCTTATGAACACTGAGGCCACCAGTCCATCCGACCACCACCAGCAGACAAGGTGGGTTAAGTGTCTTGCCCAAGGACACAAGGACAGGCATACATCTGGACACTGTTGTCATTTTATTGATTCCAAAACCATCCATCCATTGTCTGAACCCGCTTATCCACGTAGGGTCGCGGGGGGGGGGGGGGGGGGGGGGGGTTGGGGGGCTGGTGCCTATCTCCAGTGGTCAATGGGCAATCAGGCGGGGTACACCCTGGACAGAGAGCCAGTCCATCGCAGGGCAACACAGAGACACACAGGACAAACAACCATGCACACACACACACACACACACACACCTAAGGACAATTTAGACAGACCAATCAACTAACAGTCGTGTTTTTGGACTGTGGGTGGAAGCCGGAGTACCCGGAGAGAACCCACGCATGCACAGGGAGAACATGCAAACTCCATGCAGAAAGATCCCAGGCTGGGAAGCGAACCCAGGACCTTCTTGCTGCAAGGCAACAGCTCTAACCACTGCACCACTGCGCAGTCCAAAACCTTTAGAACTAATTGTTGGAACTCAAAATTGGTTTGGTCAGCTCAGTGACCGTTAACCTCCACACACAGGTGAATCCAGTTGAGTTAATTGAAGGGGTCTAATTGTAAGTTTCCCTCCTCTATAAATATCCTCTGAAGAGCAGCAACATGGGGTCTCAGAGCAACTCTCACATGGACTGAAAACAAAGATTGTTCACCATCATGGTTTCGGGGAAGGATACAGAAAGCTGTCTCAGCTGTCTGTTTCCACAGTTAGGAACATATTGAGGAAATGGAAGACCACAGGCCAAGTTCAAGTGAAGAAAAATCTCAGATAAACAGAAGAGAAGAATGGTGAGGACAGTCAGAGTCAACCACAGACCAGCACCAAAGACCTACAACATCCTCTTGCTGCAGATGGAGTCACTGTGCATCGTTCAACTATTCGGTGCACTTTACACAAGGAGATGCTGCATGTGAGAGTGATGCGGAGGAAGCCTTTTCTCCACCCACAGCACAAACAGAGCTACTTGAGGTTGTCATGGTTCTGCCTTCTCTCTGCTGCTGTTGCACTTCTCCTTCATTGTTTGCAGATGAGCATGTTGGGGAGCCGCAGCTGCAGCTAATTACCATCAGCCTGGCCAGAGGATTTAAGGAGCGGTGCTGCCACACCTCATCGCTGGTTGATACTCTACTGTTGGGTATACCTAGCCACGTCCTGACCTGTGCCGTAGCTCTGAAATAAGTTTTACCTGTACTGATCCTGCTCTGCTATCTCGTCTGTACCAGCTCTGGATTTTCTCCACCTGCCTGAGGTGTGCCTTATCCCAGCGTCGTTCAGCTTCCCTGGCCTCCCGCTCTCCACCGCTCACCTGCCTTCCTGGATCCAACATATCCTCCAGCAACCATCTCCACCCTGCATCAACCTGACTTGCCTCTCCCTCCTGCCCTCGCCCTGCTCCACTCAGTAAGCCCGTTCCTCTCATTGTTATACATTTCCTGGTTCTCAGTTTCTAGTCACTCACACCGCTTGTTCTTCTTTTAGAGTCGGAGTCGCCTCGTTTCCTGTCCCGTTTGGATCAACGCCCTTAGTTATCTCTTTTGTTTCTTTTTCTATAATAAAAGTATTTTATTATTGTCTCTTACCTCCTCCGTGTGGGATTCTTCATGTGGGTTAAAAAATTACCACCCAACATGACAGAGGTCTGCTAAAGCACACCTGGACAAGCCAGCTTCATTCTGGAATACGGTGCTGCAGACTGATGAAACCGAGTTATTTGGGCATAACAAAGCCGTTATGCATGGAGGAACAAGAGCACAGCATTCCAGTTAAAACACCTGTTACCTACAGTAAAACATGGTGGTGGTGCCATCATGCTGTGGGCTGTGTGGCCAGTGCAGAGACTGAGAATCTTGTTAAAGTTGAGGAACGCATGGAGTACACTCAGTATCAGCAGATTCTGGAGACGAGTCCAGGAATCAGTGACAAAGCTGAAGCTGCACCGGGGCTGGATCTTTCCACAAGACAACCCTAAACACCGCTCAGCATCTACTAAGGTGTTCATGCAGAGGAACAAGTAGAATGTTCTGGAATGTTCTTCTCAGTCACCACACCTGAATATTATTGAACATCTGTGGTGTGAGTTAGAGAGAGCTGTCCATGCTCAGAAGCATCAGACCTGAATGAACTAGAGATGTTTTGTAAAGAAGAATGGTCCAAAACACCTTCAGCCAGAATCCAGACTCTCACTGGAAGCTATAGGAAGAGTTTAGAGGCTATTTCTGCTAAAGGAGGAGCTTCTAAATACTGACTTCATTTCTCTTGGTGGTGCCCAAATGTATGCACCTGCCTAACTTTGTTTAAACTGTTATTGCACACTTTCTGTAAATCCTGTAAGCTTTGTTTTACTCCTCAAATATCACCGTGTGTGTCCTATATGATATATTTCCCTGAAATATTTTATAACAACCAATTATTTATAAAGAAAATCATGAAGATTAACAAGGCTGCCCAAACTTTTGCATCCCACTCTAAATAAACTTCCAAATCTGGAGTTTTCTGCTGTAATTGGAACAGCCAATGACTGCACGCATCCTCTCAGCCTTCCTAGACATGTTCACAAAAGAAACATCCTCCACTTGCTGCCCAGAGCTCTTACTACAGTAATGGTGGCAGCCCTTACATGTACACTTGCAGTGCAAAATAATTTAGCTTTGGCAAATAATGGTTTACAGCAGCGTTTCCCAAACTTATTTAGCCGCGGGTCCGAAATTAACACTCGCCACTCGCCAAATGCGAGCAAATTGCTCCATTTGGCAAGTAAATTTTTTAGGTCTATCTGCCACATAGCGAGTAAATGTTTGCACCAAATTAGTTATGTTTATCAGTCATCTTCCATGGATGTCTGATACTCCTCCCGCCTGCACACAACGTACACAAACGTACACGAAACGTGAGCGCCGCATCCAACGTCATTTCCACCTATCCCATTCAATCAGTTCATCAAGTTAGCAGTTAGCTTCGTGTTAAAACTAGTGGTGAAATGTGGCGGTTTTTAACTGGAGTCAGCCAGCCTTCCAAAAGAAAACTCGTCGAACTGGAAGAAAAACCACCAGGACCAGTGGCAACCAGAAGGTTTTGTGAAAAGTGGCGAACTGGAGACGGCGGAGTCGTGAGACAATGACCGTGTTCGAGTTGAGCTGCGCCTCGCCTGGAAAACAGACGGAAGCAGCTGGGGGAGAGGCTGAAAGCCGGCGTTTAAGTCGGACAGATTTCCCTACATGTGTAGCTTGGGGGTGACGATGGCTGAAGATATCGCATTAGAGTCGGTTAGAGTTCATACTTGTTTAATTATTTATTTTATTTCTGGTGCCTGTTAGCAGCTGAAACACATCCTCACGTGCTTGTGGATATCATGTATTGTATATGAAGACCTGACTGTAATAATAAGTAAAGGTTATCAGCTGTAGCTTCAGTGTGCTCATAGGAAACGTGACAAAAGAAAACAAAACACATTTCTCTTTATGGCCTATATAGTTGTCATCATCAACGTTACATGATTTACAGAATACATGTGACCAACTAACATTTCATGTTCTACCACCGGATGTTTGGATCAAACTATGAACCAATCAGATCTTAGATCAGGTGAGAGCCAGGCCTTTCCCGTCATCCTCTAGGTTT